>NC_137469.1:16505286-16732919 GCF_964235325.1 Thermobia domestica | reverse complement strand
GAGGCGGTGGGTGGTAATACTGCTACTTAGAGCTACTTTTAAGAGCTCCAAATTCTGGGATGGGTTTTATTTATATATAAAATAAAAAAGTGTCCTCTTCTGGGGGAGGCGATCCACGGCCAAGTAAGTTTGTGTTGGACAACATCGTCCTCGTGGTACTCCCGTTTCCTTCTACTTTCTTATTCCACCAATTCTTCCATCATCATTCACTTTCTTTAATCATCGTCTCCCTTAGCCTAACAAGCATAATCGTGGGATGTTAAACTCAAATAATGTATTTCATTTCTAAAATGCCAATTTCTTTCTTATGTTGCACTGAGATTTGGTCAAAGAAATTTGATCAAATGTGTTCACTGCCCACAGAGTGGAGGTAACACAATGACAAACCGGCAGCCAGAGTTTCTAGTGAATTTTCCATATTCCTGAAAGTTTTGTTTAAAAAAAAAATGGTCAAAACTTTGCCCAAAATAAATATAATTCTAGACTTTAAAAAAAAAACGTTGTATCTTTTAATGTTATCCAATTCTTACAAAATTTCTTGATGACTATGAGCAAATACGATGTTTAAACAGGTAATTACAACTTCTTTCTATCTTACTGTATCAGTCACATGTTATTGACATGTGCTTAGCATCGTTACTTAAACGGTTGGTAAGGAAAGTAAACACGTCACTCAATTCATCTTAAGCAAGTGAAAGAAAAATTGTAAAGTGGAAATTCTGATTACATTTGCCATTCTTCTTTGTCTTCTTTATTTTTCAATCAACCATCATTCGATTGGATTGTTACATTATTACAGCTTTCTATTCTTTGATGTCCTTAACCAGTGGAGCCAGTTATTGGAAATTACTAGAAATATTTACAAAACTATGCCTGACAACAAAATTCTTATTTCAGATTAAAATTTATCGCTATTATCCGTTCATATTATCTACAGTATATGTTCAAATTATAGTATAATTACTAGAATTTGCTAGAAATTACTGAAAATTTCTGGAAAACGATCCTTGACAGCGAAACTTTGATTTCAGATTTAAATTTACCATTATAAATTTGTTATTATTCATTCATATTATCTATATGTTCAAATTACATATAATTACTAGAATTTGCTAGAAATTACTGGAAATTTCTGGAAAACGATCCTTGACAGCGAAACTCTGATTTCAGATTTGAATTTACCGTTATAAATTTGTTATTATCCATTCATATTATCTATATGTTCAAATTACAGTATAATTACTTAAATTACTAGAAAAGGGCCTATCCAGTTGCAACGATGTGAACACTCTTTGGGTAAGATGGCTGAAATTCGGCTTAAATATAGAATAGACTATGTAGATTCCATATTTTGAAAGCAAATTGTCCTAAAATGGATGGAACATAGTCAAAAAGGCACGAAATTTTAACCTCAATATCAATGGAAAATCAATGCAAAAGAAATGATTCCTCTACTTATCTCCAATGATTCCTCCACTTATCTCCAATGATTCCTCTACTTATCTCCAATGATTTCACCACTTATCTCCAAAACCAAAAGAAGGAGATGCCTGAAATTCGGCTTAAATATAGAATAGACTATGTAGATTCCATATTTTGAAAGCAAATTGTTCTAAAATGTATGAAACATAGTCAAAAAGGCACGAAATTTTAACATCAATATCAATGGAAAATCAATGCAAAAGAAATGATTCCTCCACTTATCTCCGATGATTCCTTTACTTATCTCCAATGATTCCTTCACTTATCTCCAAAACCAAAAGAAGGAGATGGCTGAAATTCGGCTTAAATATAGAATACGCTATGTAGATTCCATATTTTGAAAGCAAATTGTCCTAAAATGGATGGAACATAGTCAAGAAAGCACGAAACATGAATATTAACGTTAATGGAAAATCGATGAAAAAACTGAAGGCGTCCACATATCTAAAAAAAAAAAAAAACTATAAGGAGATGGCTAATTGAAAGATAATTGCAAAGACATAACGAAGAGCTTAAAAACTATGTATAGCACGTAAGGTTAATACGGATAGAACATTGTCAAAAGTCAAGTTGTTTGACTAAAATCAACAATAATGATGAAGTATATGCATCTTCGAATTTACCAGTGTGCCCCGCGCGAAGGTTATGTGTTTGAAATATATCACATCTTGATTTCAAATCTCCAGACTCTATTTATAGTACGCAACGTCACTTTTGACCTGATCACGTCACACAATCTGGTGCTTATGGATAACGGATAGGCTCTTTCTCGAGAACAATCCTTGACAACGAAATTCTGATTTCAGATTTGAATTTAACGCTAAAAATTTATCATTATTCATTCATATTATCTGTGTTTTCAAATTACAATACAATTATTGGAATTAGTAGAGATTACTGGAAATTTCTCGAGAACTATCCTTGACAGCGAAATTCTTATTTCAGATTTGAATATACTACTGTAGATTTCTTATTATTTATGTGTTCAAATTACAATATAGTTACTGGAATTAGACCTATTAAAAATTTCTGGAAATTTCTGAAGAACTATCCTTGACAGTGCAATTCCGATAAAATTACTGGTTTTCATCCCAGAAATAGAACCTTTATAAAACATTGTTCTTATCGGTAAAAAACGACATACTTTTTAGACCATAAAAATTTGTTTTCTATAGTTTCAAAAACTACTCATGAGAATTTGTCGTCAAGCATGTAATTTTGTTCAGCTCAACGAGATTTATCCATTGGTATATGACTAATCTCTGAATATATATCTTCAATATACTCCTGGGGGGGGCACAGTGGCAGAGGGCTTACCTCTGGTGGTTGGGATTTCTGGTTCGAATCCCCAACCAAAGTAAGTTTGTGGAGGATAACGTCGTGTCCGTGTGTTTTCTCAGAGTACTTCCGTTTCCTTCCATATTTTCATTCCACCAATTCTTCCGTCATCATTCACTTGCCCTAACAATTCGTTTCCTTTAGCCTAAAGGGCATAAACGTGGGACATTAAATTGAAAGCTTTCATTTCATTTCATTTCAATCTACTCCTGAGATTTCTCTTCATAATAAACCAATAAGTTGATTACTAAGTCAAAAGTTTGTTTTAAAAACATAAAAACTTGGTTAATTTATTCACTTTCAATGGAGTTTATTCACTTTCAATTTGTGGCTTTATTGTGGTGAGTGTAGAAAATGAAAGTTTCGTGACAGTGCTAGATTAAAGATGCGATATGTCTAATTCATGTAAATTACGGCAGATTCATAACTTTTATCCAGATATGGTGTCACTGATCTTTTATTGTTTTGCCTAATTCTTGTTTCACCTAACTAATTGTCTCATACAGTTAGACTACAACAGATAACTGATAAAATTGTTCACCATTTTAGGCGAAGTAAGGATTCTCATTTCACCTAGAAAAGCGAATAATAAGAAACCAGCTGAGAATGCTCCAAGAGCATTGCCAGAACGAACTTTTAAAAAATTAACTTTTCTTATTAATTTCTGCAGGGTTTATACCAATTATTCTATGTACTTTATTATTATACTCATTAAACGATTCTTGTAATATATCTTTCCATTTATAATTTCCTTGAGTACTAATTTTTTTCCCACATGTTTTGCTTAAGAATTCTGTTAAAATGTTCTACGATATGTTCCTTACAAAGACACATACTCAAAATGGAGGGCTCAAAATTGAAATATTCGCAAAACATCATCTCTCTATAACTTACGATTCCCGAGTATTGGCTTCTTAAATGTCCCAAAATCCACTTTTTTGGTCAATATCTGGGTATCGGTGGCCAGTTGGCCAGTGGCCACCGGCTACTATTTGATATCAAAATATTTACCATGCACTTACGTATTAACACCAATATCATCTCTCTATGACTTACAGTTCCCGAAATATGGCTCCTTAAATCTCCCGAAATCGGAACTTTTTTGGCCAATATCTCGGGAACGGTAAGAGTAACACCCAGCACTTTTTTTATGCTCTATCAAATGGGGCCTTCAAAATTGAAAAATTCGCAAGTAGCAGACACAGAAACACACACACACACATAGAAAATTGAGTAACGAACTTTTTTAAAAAAGTTCATTGAAAATCAAGAAATGAAACTAGTTGGAAGTCACACTGTTAAAAATACATTCTTAAATCTGAGAAACCATTTCTTATCTGTGCACCGAGAGTACAGTTTCTTAGAAACAAGAGTTTGAAACTCTCATTAATGAGAAATGAAGAAAAGTGGATGAGATTGTATAAAGCGAAACGAGAAAATATACTGTTACTTTCCTTATGAATGAGAATTGCTGAATCTCATTTCTAAGAAAATATTGTCTTGGTGCACAGATAAGAAACGGTTTCTCAAATTTAAGAAATTATTTTAACAGTGCACCAAAAGAAAATTCTCTGTTATGTGAATATGATTTTTTTTGGAGGGGGGGGGGGGTGAGATATTTAACTTCAAAAATTTTTCTGAAAAAGAAAAATTGTTTTGAAGTCATATGACTGGGAACCCAAACGGTACATACCGCAGTGTTTTGTAATAAAATACACTTGGATATTACATTGCATTATGCTCACTGGTTGCATGAGGAAAGTTTTCGCAATATCGCTTGTTCTATTAACCACATGTTCTCATGTTACGTAACAATTTCTGCTACCAATATCAGCATGTTAAATTAGAATAATATTATTTCAAATTGAACATATACATTGTAAATTTTCAGGGACAAGAGGAACTGTTTTTCCCAGCTTAAACATTTCCTGAAATTGTTTTTTGTACAAATAAATAAATAACGGAAAGATAATGGCAGCTAAATTGCTTTTATGATTATGTCTGGTACATGAGAGCTCCCACGTGTTTGAGTAGTTAGTGAGCAAGGTCTCGAGTTTGACCCTCGACGGTAGCACGCCATTAGCAGTGTTGTACCTGGTTTGTGAGGTATCCATACCATACTCCATTTGAGGAAGACCTGGGTTCGATTCCCGGCGGGAGCTCATGTGGTTCGGATTCCACGTTAATCAGTAGGTCCACGTCTCATATAGCCTCACTGCTGAAAGAGGCGTTAATCTCAAAATCAAGTCAAGTCCATATGGGGAATGTTGATATTTGGAAGACTAATAATCCATAAGATGACTCCAATGGGTAGAAATATTCATTCTTTGGTCCAATAAGGAATATTTTTATTACATTCATACATGGAATATTACATATCGTCTATACGTATATAGCAGGAATGTCTAACCTTTCTAGGTTTGAGAACTGCTTTTCAATTCAGAGATTACTGGCAGTCTATTTATCTAATATAGGCCAGTGGTGTCCAATAATAAATAACCCTATGATTACTATTAAGTTGGGTTAGAGATTTTAAAACAATCCTTTCCTCGTTCTTCCTTTCTCATAGCCCATAACAAAAATGCATAGTCACGAATCGTACAGATAGAAGGTATTGACGTAAACAACAATGTGTTCCGTGACAAAAACTAAGGCTGCGCTGGTTTAGTGGTAGAGCGTGGTTCACCTCTGGTGCATGCAGAACTTGGTTCGATCACAGCTCGCGCCAAGTGAGCTTTGTAGTGTACAAACATGTTGTTGTGCGTGGGTTTTCTCTCAGTTCTTCCGTTTCGTCCCACTTTCTTCATTCCTGCATTTCTTTAATTCCTCATCATCATTGTCTCCTTTAGCCTAGCCGGCATAAGTGTGAGACGTAAAACTCAAGGATTTCATTTCATTTCATGATAAAAACTAACTTCTAATTACAATCCAAAAATAATCTTTTTCTTCCTTGTAAATAAACCTTAGAAAAATATTTTGTTTGAATCAAAGGAATAGAATTAACCAACTTTTTTCTATAAAAATAAGACCTTGTTACATTTTACAACTAAACAGCTATAAAATGATTGCAGAATTCGTATAGAGTTCTCTTTAGGATCATGCAATGAGACTTACAAGGGTTGTATTGTTACTGTTCCCGTTATACTAATTTTTGAATTCTGATTTTTTCTTTTTTTTTCTGGAATAGACAGATAGATTACCTCGTCCGTTCGTTAATACAGTCAATCCTTTAACATCTTAACAGGTAACGGTGGCTTCCCTATCCCGTTTAAAATCCATAACATTTCCTAGCTACTATGCAACCATGCAACCAACACAGTAGCAAAAAAATGTTGTTGGCTATAATACAAGGATAAGTAGTTTTTTCTTACGGGTAACAGTTTCTATCCATATCCTCTTAAAATTCAAAACATTCCCTAGCTACTATGCAACCTGTGCAGTAGCAAAGAAACGTTGTTGCCTATAATACAAGGATAAGTAACTTTTCTTACGGGTAACAGTTTCTATCCATGTCCGCTTAAAATTCATAACATTTCCTAGCTACTATGCAACCAACACAGTAGCAAAAAAATGTTGTTGGCTATAATACAAGGATAAGTAGTTTCTCTTACGGGTAACAGTTTCTACCCATATCCGCTTAAAATTCATAACATTCCCTAGCTACTATGCAACCTGTGCAGTAGCAAAGAAATATTGTTGCCCATAATACAAGGATAAGTAGCTTTTCTTACGGGTAACAGTTTCTATCCATATCCGCTTAAAATTCATAACATTCCCTAGCTACTATGCAACCTGCGCAGTAGCAAAGAAATGTTGTTGCCTATAATACAAGGATAAGTAGCTTTTCTTACGGGTAACAGTTTCTGTCCATATCCGCTTAAAATTCATAACATTCACTAGCTACTATGCAACCAACACCGTAGCAAAGAAATGTTGGTTGCCTACAATACAAGGATAAGTAGTTTTTCTTATTGCCATTAACTCGGTCAAGTTTTTTAATGGTGTCAATCCGTTATTCACAGATAACAGTGGCTTTCTGTATCCCATAAATTAGAGATGGAGCGGGTCAGGTGGGTCCAGATTTGTGAATAGGTCAGTAAGTTGTAGCTCAACAGGACGTGACCCACCGTAACCCATTCTGTCCTACTCTGCTCAGTGCATTGTAAACAACATCTCCTGTACAATGCTGAATCTGTCTATGTTTCACTTTCATGGCCTCCATTTTTCTTCCTGTTTTATTTATTTCTATTTATTTACCTGAGATGAGTATATCTAAGTGAGAAAAGAACTTTTGTATATTGATATTTATAATTGTAATAATAGCAAGAGGAGTTACTACTTGGTTTTTAAGACATAGCCTGTGCGTTTTTTGAGGAATTGAGTACTGGAAAACATATTTTTGAATCATCTCTAATGTATAAATTATTATATAAATAAGTGAATGTAACTGTGTGCATGATCATCACGGCCAAATTGCAAACTCAAATGAAATTACTTTTAGTATTTATAGTTAGGCCCCAATCCCAACTGGGATATCATATCGTTTTCACTGTAATACATATCCTAGAGAGGAAATGGGGGGTCCAAATTTTTGTGACAAATTAAGTTACATATCCTTGAGAGGAAATGGGGGGTCCAATTTTTTTTTTGACAAATTAAGTTACATATCCTTGAGAGGAAATGGGGGGTCCAAATTTTTGTGACAAATTAAGTTACATATCCTTGAGAGGAAATGGGGGGTCCAAATTTTTGTGACAAATTAAGTTACATATCCTTGAGAGGAAATGGGGGGTCCAATTTTTTTTGACAAATTAAGTTACATATCCTTGAGAGGAAATGGGGGTCCAAATTTTTGTGACAAATTAAGCTACATATCCTAGAGAGGAAATGGGGGTCCAAATTTTTGTGACAAATTAAGTTACATATCGTTGAGAGGAAATGGGGGGTCCAAATTTTTGTGACAAATTAAGTTATATATTCTAGAGAGGAAATGAGAGCCCAAATTTTTGTGACAAATTAAGTTACATATTCTAGAGAGGAAATGGGGGTCCAAATTTTTGTGACAAATTAAGTATCTCAAGAGTGGATCACAGTGCCTGGTGGATCATGGTGGGTCGTTGGTCAAAGTGGGTTACGGTAGGTAGTGGGACAGTGATCGTGGATCACGGTGAGTGGTGGGTCACTGGATTATGGGTCAAGTTTTCATTGACCCACGTCATCTCTGCCATAAATGTAAGGTAAATGTTGATTTTTTTTTTTACAAATACAGTAGTTAGCTGAAGCAATTATCCTGTCTGTGTTCGTTAATGGACTCACTTCTTTAAGATCTACACTTATACCGGTGATTATTGGGGGCTATCCATATGCCATACATCGAAATATTTTGCGTGAGCCTTTGTACTGTCCTTGTCAGAATTCATTTAAAGCTGTATGTATTCTTAACTTAAAGTTGTACAAAATGAGCAATGCGCTCTATGCTTCTTCATTTTAACAGAATTAACCCACTGTGACATTCGCATTTAAATCGATAGTGCAAGAAAAGATTACCACAGGCTACCTCACAGCAGTTTCCGGTTCACTAGTAGACCGCGTGCGAATTGTTGGTCATCCCCAAGTATATAGTATGTAGATTGTATATTGAAATAAGAACTTAAATAACCACACGAGATTTGCATTTGCTAAGTCTACTATTACTTGCGAAAAATAAAAATGTACGTTTTTTTTTTTTTTAAAAAAAAAAAAGAAAATTAGATGAACATTTTTAAAAATTATTTTGCAGACAAAACTCTGTACATGCCATCCTACAACAGCGTTTCCTTGCGCTGACCTTAAAATGTACACTTAATTTCCTTGTAGCAAGTGCAATGAAGTTATCAAAACATGATTTTGCGTGACTATGCACACACCACAGGAACAAAAACCAATTACAGGATACAATTTAGAATAATAACAACAAACTTAATCGGTTACTGCATATTTAAAAGAACAATATAACAATATACTTTTTAAAAAAAGAATACTGAGTCCAGTTGCTCACTTGATGCAAAACTACTGTTGAAGGTCGTGGTGTATGGCTATACATACAAAGAAAAATTGTGTATAACATTTAACCTTCATATGTTGCAAAAAAAGAGAAAGAAAGAAAAGATATGATGGTGTAGTAATACCGGTAACAGTTCGGTAATCAAACGTCATATGTCGTAACGAGATATTTTGCGGTGAAGTAACATTAAAGTTGACGACCTTCGACTTCCCGAAATTAAATAATGTTCAAGCGATGAGGTAAATGTTAAGGAAAAAGCCAATTTAACTTTAGAAAGCTGGAATTTCTGAAATTTGCAAATACACAAGAATCATTATGCGATCATTAAAGTTGGATGACTAATGTAATTGAATATAAAGATTTATTCTATCAATTTCGCATTAAGAGGTCCCATCAAGGGTGAAATTAAAATATCGCTAATTTTACAGTAATTATGTGATATCTTCAAATAGATAAAAGATAATCGAAAAGTGGAACAAAAGCTCGCTAGACAATACCATTTTACATGTGATGCCGTTATCACAACTCACTTATCTGCTTTCGATTTCCAGCCATTTAGAAAATCGGCATTTATTTTCGCGTTTATACACTAAATGCCTGCAAACGGAACGCTACTACGTGATAGATAATAACGGTAGCTCATGCAAAATAATATTTTCTAGCGCGCTCTTGTTCCACATTTCGATTATCTTTTATCTATTTGAAGATATCACATAATTACTGTAAAATTAGCGGTATTTTAATTTCGCAATGATTAGGACTTCTTACAGTTAGTTTAAATCAATCTCACAATATTATTAACATAAAGCAACGTAGTTCAAAGGGCATATTGATCAACAGAACCTCATTTAGTTGATATGATATAGGTTAGTGTAAATCGGCATGCGTAATTTTCGAAAACACTAATTTTTGTAAGCCTAAAATTTGATGCAATAACCACGCTACCTATCAAGATGAAACTGAAGTACAGTAGACTTCCGAGTATACGCCCTAATGCGACGGAATGGTAGGCCGGAGTTCTATGAACACATTATGCATACCCCAAGAACAATTTATGAATACAGTACTTTACGTACTGTACAGTTATAATCAGGAACAGCAGCAAGCATACTGTACTGTACGTACTGTACAGTTATAATCAGGAACAGCAGCAAGCATACTGTACTGTACGTACTGTACAGTTATAATCAGGAACAGCGGGAGGCATATTGTACTGTACGTACTGTACAGTTATAATCAAGAACAGCGGCAAGCATACCGTACTGTACGTACTGTACAGTTATAATCAGGAACAGCGGGAGGGATACTGTACTGTACGTACTGTACAGTTATAATCAGGAACAGCGGCAAGTGTACTGTATTGAGGTCCGTTACACAATGACGAAACAATGAACAAGAAGCAGAACGCTGCTCTTTTCCTGTCACAACTGATATTTTGCACAGGAGGATCGTAGCAGACGCCTGTTTCCAATGCCTTGGCAATGTTGTCAATGTTCCAATGCCTTGCCTTCCTCATTTAATTACAATAAAAGAAAACTAGGCGGAATGACATTCGGAAATGGGTGTCATTCGATTCGTATTCACACAGACATGAATAATTGATATACCATTTTCCCGAAAAATCTATTTTGACCCTGAAAATTAAAAAAAAATCTAAAATTTTGAATCTTGGAGATTTTCGTTAATTTTCCGGATCAAAATTAAATCTTCGGGAAAATGGCATATCAATTATTCGCATATGTGTAAATACAAATCGAATGACACCCATTTCGTCCCAGTCGGTTACTGGTTACCATTGTTCAAATGGTCCCACTTTTTATTTTTGACTCCTAATTTGACCTTGAAGCGGTAGGTTCCAGAAAACAAAAGTAGCGCCATCGGACATAGATAATCCAAATCTACATTTTAAACTCGGAAAAGTTGAAAAATTCGGGGCCACAGTAACTCCCTTTTAACCGACTTTGTCTTTGTTTATGTTAAAATAACAGAGTTGAGCTTCCTTGTGGCTAAGCAGTTAGCGCATGTGTCTTTGACGTGGGAGACCCGGATCGATTCCCAGCGGGATCTCATGTGGTTCGGATTCCACGTTAGTCAGCAGACCCCGTCTCCTATAGCCTCGCTGCTGAAAGGGACATTAAACTAAAAATCAACTCAACTCTACAATTAGAGTTCAAACGTTTATGCGCATATTTACAGAACTTTCTGAGTTGAAATGAATGGCCGATTCCAACTAGGGGCAACAGACCGATTCCAACGAGGGGAAAAAAAGAAACTGATTCCAAGAAGGGACAAGAGGTAAACACACAAGCACAATCGTAAATACATTTTGATGCACTCGTGCCCATAAACCGTCATATAGAACAATAATTATTTAAGCATATGTGTTATACAATAAACAATCTTTAAATACAATAAATGCATTGTTTCAACTATGATGATACACAAGGTGATCAGAATTTAAATTTGCAAGAACGGGACGCACATGAACCTGGGGTGGGTGGATGTATCTCTATTTCCCAGGTTGCATTTTTGGACGTTTTTAAGGTACAATATATGTACACAAGTTACAGTTCGTATTATCGTAAGGTACAATATTCGTACACAAGTTCCTTTTCTAATTCGACTTTCTTCGAACGTTTGTTAGCAAAGAAGGAATAATTTCAGCTGTTTCTCCAGCCAATGATTTGAGATTTTTTTTAAAATTTAACCTGGACATAATCAGTAGGGAAGAAATGTTTGACCAGTAACAGGATTAGTTTAACGTTCTTATGATTTGAATCGTTAGTCATAATAGAGATACAATGAAGTTTTCTTCGGAAAATACAAATGGAAAAATGAAATGAAATCATTGAGTTTTACGTCCCACAGTTATGCCGGTTAGGCTAAAGGAAACGGTGAAAATGAGAAATGAATGAAATTAAGAAAGTGGGAGGAAACGGGAGAACCCCGAGGAAACCCACGCACACGAGGTTTGTCTACCACAAAGTTCACTTGGGGGAAGCAGGGTTTGAACCCGAGACCCCATGCACCAGAGGTGAACACTCTACCACTGAGCCACCGCGGCCCAAAATACAAATGGAGTCAAAACTTTTTGCACAATAGCTTCTCCTTCAAAACACACTGCACAAGTTTCGAACTACAGTCTAAAGATTTGAAAAATAAATTATGTTCCACTATGATATGGAAATACACCTTCTGCAGCTGATCGTTTATGTTTTGAATGACAATTACGGGATACTTTGTTCATTTTTACTTAAAAGCGGGACATTTACCCCTCCCATTTGAGAAAAAAACAGGACAAAGGTTGGAAAAATAAGAAACTGTCTCGGCTAAAATTGGACGTCTGGTCACCTCAGCAATATAGTATTAATATAAATATATTAAGAACTATAGTGTGTGAGAGCCAGGTGCGTACTCACGGGGTCCACCGTATCCGACTCCCCTCCCACACACACACATGCATACAAATTTCCTAACTCAACATACTGTACCTTTGTAAACTTTGTCAATAAAACTATACTTGATTAACAAGGAAATAACTGATGTAATATGAGCATTTGATTTTAAGCTTCATCTGTACTCTTTTTGTTTTAAGGTTCAAACCCTGATCCCACCAAGTGAACTTTGTGGTGGACAAACACCGTGTGCCTGGGTTTCCTTGGGGTTCTCCCGTTTCCTCCCACTTTCTTCATTCCACCATTTCATTCATTTCTCATTACCGCCGTCTCCTTTAGCATAACCATGGGACGTAAAACTCAAAATTTTCATTTCATTTTCTTTTTAAAAATAATCTAGTTCTATCATTTTTTTTTAATTATAGTATAAGTGAAAGTATATATTACTTATCAGATACCGAATAATACCCGTTGAATATTACATAGACGTGCTTGTCAGGTCGGTAGCCAGCCCCCAAAATTTAGAGGGGGCCCGGTAGAAGTTAGAGGAGGCCCGATCCAATTATATTATGGTTCATCACCATATTGTAGTTCATTTGTAAGCCTACCTTGAAAATTTTAGAGGGGCCGGTAAAAAATTAGAGGGGCCCTGCCGACCTAACCCCCCCCTTGGATACGGGCCTGGTACTGGCTTGTAGTATTTGACCCCCCTTCAACAAAAAATCTGGATGCGAGCCTTGTGAGGGCAAATTTGTATGTATTTCCAAGATTCGAACACCCTTCTAAAAACCCTTGCACCTCCCCCCGGCCACTTCTCGGACATTTTGGGGGGAAATGGAAAAGAAACCGTGTATTAAGTGTTATTTATACATGTCCAGAATTCTGCTCACAGTTATATTCTAACATTTTTATTCATGCAAATAGAACTGCTCACCTTGGGCCCTTATAATGTGCATTGTTGTTATTATTACCAATACTAAAGTGAACAACTAGGTTTTTCTCATTCCTTATTTGCAACTGCATTGTTTCCAATGAGAGAAACAAGACAAGCAAAAAGCAATTTACACAAACAAATACCAAAACAATATGCTATTACGCAAAATTGCTGTGTAAACAATTCTAATAGTATAACGACCTGACACGACATGGAGACACTGTTATTCATTTCTTTTGTCTAAGCACAAATAATTGCTGATGCTTGTGATAATACTGTCGTAATACGTAACATAGTACAGCTGGATAGACAAATGAAATGTGAACAATTTTTAAAAAAAAGTTGATTATGGAATAATGATTGTATATGCAAGACTGTCTGGTGTTACGTGCTTTCCAAAGTGTTAGACATTTTAATGTACTTCAAAACAGATATATAAAATTGATTTTTTTCTAAATTCTAACTTCCAAAAACAAAAAATCCCTTTAATGTTGGCTTATCTATCGTGGAAAGAAAGGGACGCCTCTTTCAAATATCACAGATTAAGTTTTTAGTGTGCTTCCGCTCTGAAGAAATCATTGTGGGTCATTCAGTGTTTCACCTCTTGCCAGCAGCATTGGAAATGTGTTTGATAAGAAGAGGAGATGCTACTAAAAGGACTTATTTTATCTTCAATTCTATGTATGTACACTTATTTTAGTCCAACATTTCTAGAATAATAATTAGCATTTAATATTGTATTGTTTTTCAAGATGTTGGTCTGTTTTTTAAAAGAGAACGTCCATTTGTAAGGTGAGTTATTTCACTATGCAAAAATGCTTCGTGGATTATTTTATTTTTATTTATTTATTTATTTATTTATTTTTTTTTTATCTTGAACCGGTTTGGACACATTTTTATCTTACCATAAGTAACATTTGGAAATTCACTCCGAAGTAGGGTTGCCAACTTTTCGCGGGGAGGAGGCAAAAGTAAGCAATATTTTGTTACGATCTTACGGTTATTTGTTACAAATGAATATAAAAATCTTAGATTTAAAAAGATTTATTACACAAAACAGTTGTACTGCAGTATTCAAATCTTGCAAAAATCTCAAGATATTTTGGAATTCATTTGGTTGTAGTGCGACATCTTCAAATTCGAATTTTAATTAGTTCAGAATTTTGTCCAGTTTTTGTAAATTTTTGTAACACCAAGAAAAATTTTGTACCAACCATGCCAGGGACGGTCATTTTAAAGTTTGGCTACTTCGATCAACTGTAGTGAGACATTTACAAATTCGAAATTCTAACGAGCTTGATGGTACAAAAATCTTTTTTTAAAAAATGGGGAAAATTCTAAGCTAGTTAAAATTCCAATTTGAAGATGTTGCACTACCGTTGATCGAAGTGGCCAAAATTTAGAAATGGCCCTCCCTCGTTTATTTGAATGGTAGAACTTTTTTCTTGGTTGAACAAAAATTGGACAAAACTCTGAGCTAGTTAAAATTCCAATTTGAAGATGCGCTACAGGTGATCGAAATGGCCCAAATTTTTAAATGGCCCTCCCTCGATAATTTGAAAGGTACAAAAAATGTTCTTGGTTTGACAAAAATGAAAAAAAAAGTTGAACAAATTCTGAGCTAGTTAAAATTCAAATTTGAAGATGTCGTACTACAAATAAATGAACCCGGTATTTTGATAGTTTTAAAAGAATATTGTTGCAAATGTAAGGAAAGAAAATAAAAGCAAGTTAAATTTCAAGAATTCAGATATTTATTTGCATTTTTTTATTATTTTTCGCCATTTTGAAATACAGGGGACACTAGCTTCCGGATTAAATCAATTCGGGACAAAGCTTAGAAATCGTGCCAAATACGGGAAATTCCTGTATATTATGGAAAGTTGATAACACTACTTTAAAAGAAGTTTACAAATCTCACTATTGGTGGATGAAGCATGACGTACATCCACCAGAACTTTCGGGTATAATGTCATGTATTTCCGGTGAGTTTCAAAGGAATGATGAATGTATGTAACTCACAGCAGCGATGTTTTGCTTTGAGCTATAAACCTTGTTATGAAAGAAAGAATTGCAATTGTTGTCTAAATTACTGAAACTAGAAACTTGTAACAAATACATAGATCAAATGTAGGAAAGATAAGGAAAGTATTACATGCAAATAAATGTGAATCATGTAGCAGCCTTTGGTTTTAACTTACGCAGAAACTATACTGGTTGGAACCGAAATGCTTTACAGTTTCGTCATCATCATAAGTAATAAATTTGAGTTTTTTGATAGACAAGATACGGATGTCACACTTAGTGCGAGATCTGATAAAAAGATGGCACAAGGAAGAACCAGCAGCGCAATTTCAAATTTTGCTTCAGGGAGGAGTGGTAAGATTGTCCACCGATACTGTATGAGTAGAGTGCTATGTTTTACGTTAATGTATTACTATACCATTGATTGAATATGCTTTAGTCTCAGACGGCAATTTCCCGCAAGCCTTTTCTCAAATGACGCCTATAAAAAGAAGGTATTGTAAGTGTATTCGTAACTGCGTCATCTCGCAAAATACTTTGTGGATCCTGATCATTTAGTTTTTCAAATCATGATAAGTCATGAACTGTTTTTTTTTAATCATTTTTTTAATAATTCCATCCTGAAGCAGATATTATTTACAGTTTTCTTTCTAAATGTTGGAGATTTGTTGCTGAGTGTGAGACTAATTAACCCTAAATATTTTGAGTAGCACATGGATGATATATATATATATATATATATATATATATATATATATATATATATATATATATATATATATATATAAGAAAACCAGTACTAAACTTTTCCTCCCTCATTAGGCCTTTAGCAAGAACACTAAGACAGGGGACCAGGCTATTTTTTGAGGATCTTGAATGCGTTCACGTTAAGAGTTCCTATCATGCGAAATACCGCTAATTTTACAGTAATTATGTGATATCTTCAAATAGATAAAAGATAATCGAAAAGTGGATCAAGACCTCCCTAGACGATGTTATTTTGCATGACGTACCGTTATCACGAGTCACCTAGTAGCTTTCCGTTTGCAGTTATTTAGAAACGCGAAAATAAATGCCGATTTTCTAAATGGCTGGAAATCGAAAGCAGATAAATGAGTCATGATAACGGTATTTCAAGCAGAATAATATTGTCTAGGGAGGTCTTGTTCCACTTTTCGATTATCTTTTATCTATTTGAAGATATCACATAATTACTGTAAATTTAGAGGTGTTTTAATTTCGCAAGCCAATAAACAACTGAAAGTTTCAAGCTGCCGAAGGCGGTCTCAGGGTATTCGAGTTCCCCTAGCAACTCATTAGCTAGTATGATCCCTATATGTTAAATTAAACCATGTCATGCTGCAGTTACTACGGAAAATTTTAATAGAAGTTTTCAGATGATTTTCTCCAAAGAAATCTCACATCTGAGAATAAACTATCTCTTATATATTTTTTCATGAGAAATCACTTATCTCACGTTAATGAAATATATATTGACTTACGAAAAACAAACAAAATGATTTGAGGAGTTTTTAAGGAAATCGCGTTTAATTTTATTTTCACCCTCCAGTAAACTATTCTTATTTTAAGGGGATAAGAAGAAAATTGGAGGCATTATTTTCAGAGGTAAGGAGAAAACTAGAAGCTTTATTTTCAGAGGTAAGGAGAAAAAATTGGAAGCTTTATTTTTGGGGGTAATAAAATTGCAAGCTTTATTTTTAGGAGTAGGGAGAAAATTCGAAGCTTTATTTTTAGGGGTAAGGAGAAAATTTGAAGCTTTAGTTTTAAAGGTAAGCAGAAAATTTGAAGCTATATTTTAGGGATAAGAAGAAAATTAGAAGCTTTAATTTTAGGAGTAAGGAGAAAATTGGAAGCTTTATTTCTAGGGATAAGGAGAAAATTGGAAGCTTTATTTCTAGGGATAATGAGAAAATTAAGAGCTTTTTTTTTTTAGGGGTAAGGAGAAAATTGCAAGCTATGTTTCTAGAAGTAAGGAGAAAATTGAAAGTTTTTTTTAGGAGTAAGGACAAATTAGAAGCTTTACTTTTAGAGGCATGGAGAAAAGCTTTATTTTTAAGGGTAGGGAGCAAATAGAAAGCTTTATATTTAGGGGTAAGGAGAAAATTTGAAGCTTTATTTTCAGGAGTAGGGAAAAAATTTGAAGCTTTATTTTCAGGGATAAGGAAATAATTAGAAGCTTTTCCGTAGAGAAACGTAAAAGAACCTAAAATTTAAATGTTGTACGATGAACAGTATGACCTCTAGCTGAGTGTTTGTTCGGGACTAACGGACGAAAACAGACGGACGAATTTCGAAAAATTACTTTTTCGGTATGTAGAATCCATGAAACATTGAAATTTCGAACTCGAGTTTTTCACGATTACCATACTCTCTTACTCGAAAGTATTAAATAAAACACACACACACACAGAAGATATCTCAGCACTTTCTTTTCACCATCATTTATTTAAGCAATTACTTAATATCTGCTTTTTAAAACTGAATTTTATAACAAATCTGAAGTGCTAGGGAATACATTTGGATTCATGCTGTAATTTAAAATTTGTTAGGGGAATTTTCCGGCAAGAAACATAACACTTACACAATCTAAACTGAGTTGTCTATAAGTAAATTTGCTTAATAAAAAATTAACTTATTATTATTTTTCTGACCAAGAGAAGGTTAGATAATCCGTCCTTGACCCTACGTATGGGCGCTTATGGTAAAATATCACAATTCCGAAAACATAGCAGCCCAATGCTATACTTAGAAAGTAAAGTGAAACCTGCGTAACTTGATCACAGTGCATTAAAAAAAAAAATCTAGGTTACGAAACGCGAATTTAAGAATTGTAATAGCATCAAAATAATCTTCCTGGTGCTACACATAACTATAAACCTGCCTAAGCGCGTGGCCGGAAGCCAGCCATTGATTACGTTATAATGGGCAGGCTACTCTTTATGAAGGAAGACTCTGTTTAAATAGAAGGAATATACATATAAAATTGAGTCACAATGTTTGTAACTTTGTACCCCCTGAATCACCCAACCAATCTCGGGGGCCGCGGTGGTTCAGTGGTAGAGCGATAACCTGTGGTGCTGGAGGTCCCTGGTTTGGTCGAAGTGAAATTTGTGGTGGACAATACCATGTGCGTGGGTTTCCCCGGGGTTCTCCATTTTCCTCCTACTTTCTTCATTCCACCATTTCATTCCTTTCTCATCATCACCGTCTCCTTTAGCCTAGCCGGCGTAACCGTGGGATGTAAAACTCAAAGATTTCATTTCATTTTTTTTCCCGACCAATCTCGAACAAATTTTTAACATAGATGAGGTTCGCACCTGGGATGTTATATATATATCATATAGTTTTATATATATATAATTTCACTTTGACGCTGCAATTTAGGGGAGAATGGGCAGATATATAAAAAACAAATGAAAATGAAAGAGGCTATCTTTGTGACATAATAATTCTTGAACCATGAGACCAATCTCAATCAAATTTTCGACATAGATGAGGTTTGGGAGTGGGATGTATTTTATCATTTCACTTTGACGGTCCAACTTAGGGGTGGGGGAGGACTGGAGATATTTAAAAATGATCGAAAATGACCGACATTATTGTCGAATCCAAAGTTTTCGGGGTCAGTGAGATGAACAGTGACACTTTCGATGCCGTTTAAATCCAAATTCAGTCCCGCAACTTGGGGAGGTGGAGATATATGATCAAAAATGACCGATATTAGTGCTGAATCCAGTTTTCGGGACGCTGAGGTGAACAGTGACACTTTCGATCCCGTTTAAATCCAAACAGCCTCCATTGGCGTTTATGTCCAAAATGAAACATATCCTGGCCGTGCGAAGAATGATATTCTGCTAATATATATATATATATATATATATATATATATATATATATATGCTATACTCCTTGTATGTAAACGGACTTTTCCTTCATAAAGACTGGAGCTCCTTCGTGGCTAAGCGGTTAGCGTACGCGCTTTGGCGTGGTAGATCCGGGTTCGATTCCCGGTGGCAGCTCATGTGGTTCGGATCCCACGTTAATCAGTAGATCCACGTCTTGTATAGCCTCGTTGCTGAACGGAACATTAAACTCAAAATCAACTCAACTAGTTCATAAAGAGTGGCTATATGTATACTGACAAGTAACTTAAAAATTAACTCTTTTCACAAAATATATATTAAATTTAAGCTAGGGATCACTGTAGCTCAGTGGTAGAATGCTTACATCCGGTGCGTGGAGTTCCTGCTTCGACCCTGGCATATAAAATTGTGGTGGACAATACCGTGTCCATGAGTTTTCTCGGGTTACTCCTGTTTCCTCCCACTTTCTTATTCCACCAATTGTTCCACTATTCTTATTCCATTTGCTTTAATTATCGTCTCCCTTAGCTTAAAGGGCATAATTATGGGACGTTAAACTGAAAAAAAAAAACATTTTCAGCTAGCCTTGAGCTAGCCCTGAATTGCATAATACCGGTCAGGCGCTTATTCAAAGGAAGGGTTATAGAGGCTATAGCAACAACTTGACGCTCAGATATACACTGGATAAAATGTGCTTCAATCCTACTTTCTTTACGCTGGATAAAACGGCAAAGTATGATTTAGACCCCTCCCCTGATCATATCCTGAATCCGTGGCTACCTGTAATAATAATAATAATAATAATAATAATAATAATAATAATAATAATAATAATAATAATAATAATAATAATAATAATAATTATTATTATTATTATTATTATTATTATTATTATTATTATTATTATTATTATTATTATTATTATTATTATTATTATTATTATTATTATTATTAATGAACATTCAAGCATTTATTTTTAAAAAATATTTAATTCAAAACCTTTGTTATTTAGTAACTGGCTCTCTTGAAGGGGAGATACTTGATTGATTGATTTTAACGTCCCGTTCGGCAGCGAGGCTATATGAGACGTGGACCTACTGATTAACCTGGAATCCGAACCCGGGTCTCCAACGTCAAAGACCTGTACGGTAAGCGCTTAGCCACGAAGAAGCTCGAAAGGGAGATAATGTAGTGGGTAATTGTGTATATTGTGAGAGTTGATCTTGCATATGATCTGAGCACCCTCCAACTTCACAGCATTCATGGTAGTAATTCGAAGATTCGAACAGCACGTTAACAGTAAGTTTCGTGCCTCATAATCATGGTTTTGTATAAGGAGAGGCAAAAACATAAAAACTTAAACTAAGAACTTTGCTGTTTACATTATGCGTCGTCCATAATATTTTATGAATCAATAGTATGATGTATTAACAAATTTAGTTTCTTTATTTTATTTTATTTATTTATTTATTTATTTATTTATTTATTTATTTATTTTTTGGTATTGTTCTGACAGTTTATAACTTTGTTAATTGTGTATAGTGAAACAAAAACATTCAGGGTTTTTACTACATCTTCCTCCTCACAAACGTCACTTAATTTTTTTTAGTTTTTGTAAAGACTCAATAATAACGAACAATATAGCAATTAATATAGCCAATGAGACGAGAAACAGCAAATTTCGTCTCAATTTCGAGACAAGACGAGAATTTTTTTATGAGTTTCTTGGACAACACTAGTTCTCCCAAGTCTTAGATTTCAAGCACTGTTTTAGTGTTACACGAGTCATAATATGAAAACTATAACTTGATAAAAGCATTATACGAACACAATGAGGAGCATTTACTAACGTTTTAAAGATACACATATTATTATAAAGTATACTCCAATAATAAATATGGTTTGAATGTAGCTATATCACACCCTTCGTGAAGTTCTCGTAAAGCGGAAAGATGCAGTAAGCTTCTAAATGACATTAAGAAAGAAACAAAATAGAAATGGAGTATATAAATTTTGTACATAAATTTACAAGACGAGATAAGAAAAGATTTTCAATAATAGGGACGACATGAGATTTGTACAACATTTTCGAGACGAGACGTGGGGGTTCTATGCTGACGGCCGTGAGGCAAACCCCATTAGGGATTCTTATCCCTCTGAAAAGCAGAATGGGGACACTGTATTCCAGTGGTAGGCGCGTGGTGAAGTCGACTGATCTGAGACATTAGGCTGTTGTGAGGCGAAACCTGTTAGGGATTCTAGTCCATCTGAAGAACAAAATGAGACCACGGTGGCTCAGTGGTAGCCGTATGATATACTCGAGCGCTCTGAGGCATTAGACTGACGATCATGAGGCGAGAGCCATTCGGGATTCAGGTCTTTTTGCAGAGTATAGATGGGTTTTTAACTTTTTTTCGTGTTTCTGTGTCCGTGTTCCTGTTGCATTCGGTAGTCCTGAACAATGGACAAAAGTGGTAGAGCGCTGACCTCTGATGCTATGGACCCCTGGTTAGATACCAGTCCAAGTGACTCTATACGGAACAAGATGTTGTCCGTGGGCTTTCCCTTAGTTCTCCTATTTTCTCCTACACTCTCGAACCACCAGTTATTTGCTAATCATTCACTTCCATTAAGCATCTCCTTTAGCCTAAAGGGTAAAACAGTGGGATAAATATTTCGTTTCATTTAGTTTCTCCGTTACCCTTAGGTGCATAAATTTCCTGCCTCGATTATTATCATTACTAGAACATGATATGCACCAGAGGATTTTTTCTTTCTTTCTTTTTTAGTGCACATCGAATGACTATCAAACTTGTTAGGGTGAAAAGATGAATATTTCTTCCAAATTAAAACATATTTCTTTTTTTCGTTTCGGTAAAGGAGGGAAGAGGGAATTCTTCGTCATTTTGATATACATGTTCAACAGGTTAAGTAACTATTGTTACGTAATCACAAATCCAACCTAGAAATGTTCTGTTTGCCATCGACCAGGATCGATTCGTCTGTGGAAGAACGCTACTACTAAGAGATTGTCAAGCCTTTATCGTCACTTAATCCTTTTAGGATTTCCACTCTTTGAGGTAAATTTTAGACTTTCAGTCAAACAGCTACTGGTTCCTTACTATTTATCGTAGGATCATGGTTCATACCTGGTCTTTTCAGAAAGTATCTTTCCCAACGGTACCACGCGCTTGTCCGTATTATACACCAGAAACGGGAAAATCGGGAAAACCGGCATTTTTTCGACATTTTTGCGTTCCTCTGGCCTAGGTTGACATAGGAATTTGAATTTTTTTCAAAATACGCAGGTATGTACACAGTGTGTGTGCAAAATTTTAATCTTGTATCTTGAAAACAAAGGGTGGATTTTTTTTCTCATTGCTTTTAATATCATTTTTATTGTTATCTATCAGGCAAATTTACTTTCCTTATTATTTGTTTTTAATGTCTTTTTAGTTATATCTCAAGCTCGGAGCAGCCGAAGAAAATAAACCTATAAGCTAGAATATTAAATTTGATCAATGCAGTGGTGTATACCTACTTTTGGACCACCCTATATATATTCTAAAAATGTGTTGCGTCATTACTATTTGGCCTAGAGTCATGGTTCAAATGCCATTTTCTTTAGTATATCGCCCCCTTTCCAACGATACCATCACATGTCCGCATCATACACCTGAAAAGGGAAATTCGGGAAAAACCGGAAAGTTTTCTGAAAAAATTACAAGCCCGGTTTCACGTAGGGATCTCAAAAAAACTGAGAAATACTCAAAGATACACACAATTCGTATGCAAAATTTCAAAGTGATACCTTTAAAACTAAGGGCGCGATTTTTTTTTTTTTTTTTTTGAAGTTTGCCTTAAGAAAAATAATGTCAAGCCCCTTTGCCCCCGCTTGGCGCAGCCATGTTGACTACCCGGTTTTAAAACGCATCTGGGGTGTTCTTTGGTCCATGCATGACTTACCCAACAAAGAACCGGCTTAAATATCTGTTATAGGACCTAAATAAGCGGTCAAAGACAGCAATACGCCTTGGAAAAAAAATTATCGTAAATCCTTAAAGGGTTAAGAGCAATGCTTACGTTAGATCATGAGTTATACAAACCACTGTATGTAAATTTAGGAAATAAAAGAGTCGATAGCAGCGCCAAATACCCTTCAAATAGCATTGCGTTGTAATATATTTCTATCTAAGAAAGGTATAAAGTTGGCTTTGTCATTAAACAGGTCTTTCTGCTCTTCCACTATCAGATGACAGGACATTTCATTAGTAGTTATTAATCTGTTTGGGTTTTGTATGAAAGTCCACCTTTTTTTTTTTATTTTACGTCACTTTCAGCAAAGGAGGCTGTAGGTGAAGCGTGTCCAACTCGGTGTATGCATACACGTGGAATAAACAGAAAGTCAATTAAAAAAAAATAACTATTCACTATTATTCATTCCAGATAATGAAAATAAATTCTCTTTGTTTCCATCGCTATGGCATTGCAAAAGAGGAAAACAAGTTGCTAATCTTGACAGGTAGGAATCTTTTTAAAGATATAGGGCCTTATGCAGAGTCGTTCTGACGCGTGATTAGTGACATACTGAAGAGTTCGACTAATATATGTTTCCTGCAGTAGTCAGGCTTTTAGTATGACGCTAATCATACGTCAAAACGACTCTGCATTAGGCCCATAGCATCGCGGAAAACCTAAATGTTGGCCCAACTCAATTTCCTACCTGAGAAGGCATTGTTGATCGTTCTAACATTGCTACCAACATTTTTTTTAAATTTTTGTCTTTGAAAGAAGTATTGATTAGGCCTAATATTTATGCACCAAAGGTTTAACTTTCCTCTCTCTCTCTCTCTCTCTCTTTTTTTTTTTTTTTTTTTTTTTTTTTTTTAAGATTGAATTTCTAGAAATAACAACTCGATCGTTATCAAAAGTTAATTTAAGATGCAGAAGAAGTTGTTAAGTCAAACTTATTCTTTTAAAGTTCTACATTTTGTTCTTTCCTTTTTAATGAATAAATACCTTTTTATAAGAGGATAGGACGAGACTAGGTTTGCTATATATTAAAATTAGAAAAGGGGGGGATTCTAAACCGTAAGTACTGATGAGAACTTGTGTATTACAAATACTGACCTCGGATCCTTCAGACCTTTTTATTTTTGTGTGTGTGTGTGATTTCTTTGTTAAGTGACACTTCCAATCTACTTTTGCAACGAAATTAAAGTAATGCAAATTCAGTTTTTGTTTTTAATGTTTTATTGAGTGAGTCTCGTATTGTAAAGTAAGTATTAAGTAAGTATTACAGTAAGTATCTGTAATTGTCATAATATCTCTAAGACAAGTTTTCGGGATTAAAAAAAAGCAAGTGATATATGGCAGACATTGTTCATACGGTTTTCTCTCTAAGAAACACAAACTAATTTCAAAATTTTTATAATAGGAAACGCAAAACATATTTAAGTCTTGGTACATCTCTTATAACATTTTTAATCATTTTTAAAGATTGCTATTTGAAATCGTACTAACATACAAAATTGCCACGGTCTCACAATGTATAGAATATGTATGCATAAACATTTTAAGAGGAAAAAAAATATATTAATAATGAATCTAATCTAAACAAAATCTTAAGGATACCGTAATTCAATTTGCAATCATTTCTAAATATACAAAGACTAGGTGAACATATAGATCAGGTCGAAAAAAAAAAAACCGTGCATTAGAGCAAATATCTTATTAGCAAACGGCTGTGCGTACGCACACTGGGCAAATAGCTTACAGCCTGAACCTGAGAGCGAGTCCAAATTTAACTCAATCGCAATTGAGATTGACACAGAGATATAGCTGTTAATGTTGAGTATAACAACATTTAATCAACCAAGTCGTCTTAGATTTTTCTGCAATCCAAAAAAGCGGGTTGTTTTTCGTGGTTAAGAGATGATTAAGCGGGGGACAAATATAGGACCTGAAAATGGGGTAGTACCCGCTAAAATCGGGTAATATGGCAACCCTAAACGAGACAAGCGTTGTTTTTCTTATCATTTCAAGTTCTGCCGTTATCATTTTAGCGCTTTGTTCCATTTTTTTTATCGTACAAACTGTAATTGCCCTTGTATTCTGCATTAATATGAAATTATTGTGTATACAC
The DNA here is from genome assembly GCF_964235325.1 of Thermobia domestica. Classification (NCBI taxonomy): domain Eukaryota; kingdom Metazoa; phylum Arthropoda; class Insecta; order Zygentoma; family Lepismatidae; genus Thermobia; species Thermobia domestica. The sequence goes on along the minus strand of NC_137469.1, from coordinate 16,707,673 downwards.
AGTAAATATTCATTCAATTCCCAACTCTGTCATCATTTCCAATTCTAACACCATTTCACAACCCTCGATTACCATGAAAATCAGCAGGATCGGCTCTACCATATGTGCAACACGTGCATTTGTATGGCGGTAAGTTTCGAGGGTGGCAAAGTCTCTCATAACTATACTATTTTAAATAAATATTTCTTGTTGGAAACAGACTTCATGATGATAGTAATTAAATTTATTAAGCGGGCTTTCTATTTCGAATACCACATTCCTAAATCATGTTTAGGTCGCATTAGTTTAAGGTCACATGGACAGTGCTAGAGCAAATCGTCAAACAAATCCCAGCAGGAATTGCTTGATTGTTCTCAAATACAAGAACTCAATTCTCGAACAGTAGCGAACATCTGTTCCATTTAGTTAATTATCACAATTTTGATACGAAAACTAGTCTTGTCTTTGTCACAAACAAGTTCCTTATCATTGAAGGTAGAAACAAGTTTCTTTAAAAATTATTTTTGAGAGTTGGGTAGAAGGAGAATCAAGAAATAAAGATAAAAGAACTAGTTGCACTGAAATTGCAAATTGATATATTGAAATTGAAACTCGATATTGAATTCTGTATATAAAAAAAGGATTGCCATCTTTCCTCTATAAATGTGTTTGCTTTATCTTTCGCTAACATAATGGATTATTATTTAAAGGGAAAAAAGCAGACACAAGGAGATTGCATTTGTAGTGTTTAGGCTTTTCTGAATGCGAGTTCACTTTCTCTCACCTTCGATGTTCATGATGGTGTAGCATACTTAAAATCGGGACTTTTAAGGTTTGTTCTTTCTGGAGAAAAAGGTGGAGCGGCAAATGATGGCATTGCATTGGCGACAAATTGTCTAGGGCCGGCCCTGTATCCCACCATTACAAATAAATATAATAAAGTGGTTTAAAACACGTAGAGCTAATATAAAGGTTATTATTAATTCTTTAGATATACATATTTGCATACACTCCATATACGTACCTCCGCATATAACCGTTCATGGTGGAAAGAATAACACAAAAAATCACGTTTATCAGACCACGTGCGTGAGCATGGTGCGGAACAAAACTTGTTTTGATCTGTTATCCGCTAATCTGGACTGATCATTAACCTCTAGACTCTGAAAGGGCTATTCTTTTTTGTGAGCTTACTCCCTTAATTCACTAAACGTAAAAAATACAAAATATTTTTGCAATTCAACAGTTATGACAAATAACCTTGTTGAGCAAGTTCATTAGATCACAATCTCTATATCACGTCTCACCCAGTGTTGCCAGACCAGTCAGTTGGAAAAGCAGGAGATTCGAAGATAAAAAGCAGGAGAAAGCAGTAGACACATACAGTGGTGGCTTTTGAATGTAAATCCGAGGGAGGGGCAATAAAATTTGCCATTATTACAGGCGCAGTAGTCAAAACAAGCAGTTCAGAATTCATTTCCGATGAACTAATTGAGCAAATTAAAGGGAGAAGTCCCGATTTATATTAATATTATTTGATACACACGTGTGTGAAGTAAAACGTAGTGAAAGAGCAAAGTGCAGTGGGAAAATGTCTTTTCATGTACGTAGCGATAACGTAGCTATATGGTACAGTCACGCGTGATCGTGGAGTAAGACGATTTCTTGCTGACGATCGTGGAGAAATGATCTAAGCCACTCTTCCAACCCAAATCCCAATCTAAACAACACTTACTTGTAAATCTTACAGAAAGTCATGAAAACGCTAACCATAATGCATATAGAAGATGACGTACAGTTGTGTCCTTTGGATTCATATTATGTACAGTAAAGCTCTATAACTATATGCTCTACAGATCTTTGTGTATTATAACAGAGAAATTTCATCTTTTTATGTGAGGAAACATTGAAAATTCAATATTAATAATAATATATTTCTTTAACTTCTCGAAGTAAGGAAAAAGCAGGAGATTGTTTACTTTTCATTTTCTTTCGCAGTAGATCAGTAGAACGTAGAAAAAACAGGAGATCTCCTGCAAAATCAGTAGATCTGGCAACACTGGTCTCACCTAACAAAAGAAAGAGAAAAAATATTTTTCTTATTTGTACAAATTAATTATTTAATTAGTAACATAACTTGTCAAACATAAACCTTTAATGTTTACAAACACCAAAATTTAGTTTTTATTTTGACCCTGTACTTAACAAACAATTAACAAACAATTATAAACTAAAACAAACACAACAAACAAGACAGAATCAACCAAATCAATAAATAATATTACGTAATATTTAAGGTGTGGTTTACATGTAATAAACTGAATCGTATTATTTTTTAAAATATAAACTTATTCTTAGCCAACAACTTTTTGATCCGTAAGACAAATGTTGCATCAATACAAGCCATTTCGAGGCCATCTGCTGGACAGGAGATCATTTATTTTTAAAAAATGAAATAAACAACAGCGCAAGATATTTCTCTTTCCATGGCTTCCTGTTTCTCTGGCGTGATACCTCATACAAGGATAACATGTTTGTGTATCTTGTGCAATACATAGTTTTTGCAATCCTTAAGTTAAGATGAAACTATTTGCGAACTCTTATAGCTGTAAGTAAATATTTTATTTACCTTCATTTTCACTTTCATTACGGCAGACGACAAGATTCTGATGATCTTGAAGAAGTCACAAGATGTTACGTCATTATATTGACAGGCTAATAATAAATGCTCAATTTAATTTATATTGGTTTCAAGAATTCTATACTATTTTATGCAAAAGTGAAAAAAAAGAAGAAGAAGCCATGTAGAACGGCCATGTCCGTCTGTCGACTGGCATCAGAGTAAAAACGGTAATAGACAGTTAGAAGTGAATCTTTGATACGGATTCGATAATACAAAAACACAGCCGTAGCTAGGGGCGGCGAGTGGGACCGTCGCTTCGGGCGCTGATAGCAAGAAAGCGCCGAACGAGCAAGAAGAAAGAAAAGGTGTTGGAAATGAGTAAAAGACGCGGCGGCTCGAAAAAAAGTATTGGTGCTCTGTAAAATCAATACAATTAGATTTGTTAAAAAGTTATCTTGCTCGCTCAGCTCGCAACCCAAACGTTTCAATAAGAGTCATAACCAAATTTTTACTTATTACTTAAAGAAAGTTATTATATATGATTTCTTAATGACGATGTGATATGCAAATTGCCGAGTAATGACTTATAGTGTTTGCAGGATCGTTTTCAAAGTCAGAAATGGTCAAGGTCTGAAATACGCGTTTTGATGGTGATTACTTAGCTAATCACTCTTTTCTACCCAATCAGAATAATCATGACGGGCGACTATAAAAATAAAGGTATGGAAATGAGGAGTGAAGAGACATACGCAAGCTGTTATTTGCGCTGTAATATTAAAAATAAAGGTAAACAAGGGGAGTAATTACATTTTTGAACTTGAAGCAGTTTAGAATAGGAGCTTAAGAGGTCTGATCTTAACCCATGTCTTCTTCAAAGATTGTTCACTACCAATGATATTTAAAAAATCCATTGACGTAAAATGCTTCCAGTTTGAAGGAATTTATTGGTATCATTTCTCCATCAACTACTTGTATTTGTGTGGTCACTAGGGATGCGCATGAGACAAATTTTGTGGCTGTCTCGTCTCGAAAATGTGCTGTAAAAGTGATGTCTCGATTCGAAAAATGTATATTTCTCTATTGGAAGAGCCGTGTCTCGACTCGAATTTCGTCAGAAAAAATCCTGTCTCGACTCGTCTCGTGCACATCCCTAGTGGTCACATACAGAATAGAATTACAAAAGTTTACAATTATTACTGGAAATTAATGCTGTCACCCATTTCGAATATTTTAAAAGCACAGAGTTTATAATGTATTGAAATTTCATTTCTTATCGACAGTATGAAACGTTGTAAATACAGTAGTTATAAATTTTCATAACTATTCTCTAAGTGGATTTGCATACAACCAAAGGTAGTTTGTCAGTTTTAACAAAAAGTCCAAAATAAGTCTCTTGAAAATAGCTCGTATTTGTAAAAGAATACATAATGATTGCTTTCGGCTGTTGCAATGGTCTGTTGTCCAAGAAAATTGATAAAAATTCAGAGTAGCATGTCAACAAAAGCTGCTTCTCTTAATGTGAAAAAAAAGTAGAAAAACAGAATGAAAAGTTTGGTAAGATGAGTACAGTGGACACCGAATTCTACTTCGAACCGGACGCTGAAAACTCTAGCTACGGCTCTGTACAAGAATAGATTCTTTCACATGTAATCCTCTTTTCAAACCGGAAGTGATAAATACCTACCACTTCCGGGTTTTGAATATCTTGATAGTACGACAGAGCAATAAATGATTTCCTGATATGGTTTCAGCGTCCAAAGAGTATGTCGCACCTCCATTCCCATGACTCTATTCAGCTTCTTCTTGGTTGTATGGTTAACGTACACCTTTGGAGTGCAAGATCCGGCTTCGATTCCCAATGGGAACTCATGTGGTTTGCGTCTTACTTTAACCTTCTTGCGTTTCTTGACGGATATATACACACACATATTTGCTAGTTTGTGTTGTGAGTTCAGTAGAGGTCTATACGGGCTTGGGCTGAGCCTGTGGGTCGAACTCGGGCCTACAAAGCATAGATCATGTTGGGCTGGGGCCAGGTTCAGGCCGTAAATTTTTAAATATACAACCGTATTTCTCGGGCCTTTTTGGGCCTAACTTTGTAAGTATACTGTCCAACGATATTTATGGGATCGTTCTTTCTGGAGAACTTTTAAAAACAACTGCAAAATAAATCCTCTAATTGCTGTAAATAAAAATACAACTTTGCGTTCATTACTAAGTTTTTGTAATTCGGGCTTACTTCGGGCTCATTTGGTTATTACACAGGCTCGGGTCGGGGTCGGGCCTAAAGGCTAAAACATCTCGGACTCTGGTCGGGCTTCTCATTATCAGCTCACGGGCTGGGCCGGGCCCGAGCTAACACTTCCGGCCCGTATAGACCTCTAGTGTGCAGGGACGCAGTCTCGGGAGTACACCAAGTCCACACACCCACCTAAAAGAACTTCGTAACTCCACTAACATTTCAAGACTTTCTCAACATGACTATACTTGTTTAATAGAGAAATGATTGATGAAGTCTAAAAATTTGATTTTACACTTTCCTTTCCTTACAAAAATAATCTAGTTCTATCAGGTTTTCTGAGAATATAGATGGCAGTAATTAACAATTACTTACCGTCTTTTCGAGTACAGAATAACACAGGTTTAATCAAGGATGTTATAAAATAGAGGATCTGCCCATATATATCCTCATCCTATTAAATCAATGAAGCCAAAAAACAACCAAGCATCGGCACGTCTGATTGGCTACTCTCGTTTCCGCCATCTTCTGATTGGCTACTTTCGTTTCCGCCATGATTGTTGGCTCAAAACATTGCGATCCTATTGAGCAGAGTGGGCAGAGTAGGGGTGGCGAAACTGTGACGTATGGCTTCAAGATTTTGTTGTAAGGGCAGATCCTCTATTTTATAAAATCCTTGGGTTTAATACTACATAGACTTATTGATCCCGCAGAAAAAATCTTTGGACCCCTCCCACCAAAAATCTGTTTTGGCGCCTCTGTGTGTGTGTGTGTGTTCTGAATTGTGTTCATGAGCGGTGGTCATACATCATTACCCATTCCCTTCTGCTCTTGCAAGAAAACTGTCAAATAAAGAATAAAATGTGATATATGTTATACGTCAAAGTACAGAACAATAATGCAACACAAATGGTACAGAACGCTTAGAAAAATGTAATGGCAAGGTTAAGCTATAGGTCCATGTCTCATATAGCCTCAGTGCTGAGCGGGATGATAAACTCCAAAGTACAACTCACCTATCACTGTATTCAAACCGGAAGTGGTAAAAAATATAGCATTTCCGGTTTCAACACGGATAGTCAGGAGCAATAATTTAATAGCGTCTATCGGTTATTTGATATGATTACAGAATCGCAATTCCTGATTTCTACATTGATCCAATAACAACATGGATTCAATATTTCAATAAACTCTGGTCAATAATGAGGATCACGTACTAGAAGTTTCAATTTCATCCAATAGATGTCAGCCGCTGCATTATGTTTGCCGCCATCTAACGGCGAGATTTGTAATTTCTACTATTTTTGTTATGTTTCAGTACTAGAAATTAAAACATGAATAGCATGATTATGTTAAGAGTTTATTTCCATTAACATACTTGACCGAGATCAGTGGGACCACCCACCCTCATGTCCATGACGCATCCCCCTCAATTGTCTATAAATAGGTGTTCTTCCAGGAAAAAAAAATTCGATTAATTTTTACACACCCTCAAACATATTTATATAGATTTTACCCCCCCTCCCAAATATTTCAATGTCGCAGTTTGCGTCATAGCCCCCCCCCTTGTGGGCACCCCTGACCGAGATAATAGTTTTAGCTATCTATTGCGAAAAAAAGGATTTAAACACTCGTTTCCGTTAAAGAGCTATGGTGTAGTGATGATTGCAGAGGGTGGCCCGCTGGAAGTTTCTCCCAGAACTACGAAAATTTCCGATCGTGCTCAGCGGGTACGGTGGCTTAGTGGTACGTAGAGTGCTTAGCTCTGGTTCATGGGTTCCCTGGTTCGATATCTAGCCAGGTGTTTGTGGTGGACAATTTCGTGTCCATGAGTTTCCTTCCACTTTCTCATTCCACCGATTCTTCCATCATCATTCACTTGCCTTTATCATCTGTCTTCCCTAGCCTAACGGGCATATTTGAGGGACTTAACCCTAGATTAGGGGTATGGGTGACAGGTGTCCCCCTGTGACGTTTGTCTCAAACTTGCATCATTGTGTGTTGGTATTCTGAGTTGCGCTTTTCAGTAGCTGAAGGATAATTATTGATGTTTATTGTGGTGGCAGTAGTACACTTCTGTTTCCGGTTTACAGTTTGTAAGAAATAAATTCTCTTTAGCGTGTTTAGGCGACAATTGTCAACCGCGTGCCTATATATGTAACAAGTAAAATGTCAAAAATATCTTAAGACAAAGACGATAAAAGATAAGAATGTTGTTCTGCAGTGCCTTGACGAAGAAGAGGAGGAGTCGGAGGCAAGGGCGCGCACCAGAGGGGCAATGTGGGGCACTCGCCCCCTCTAGACGAAATTGTACTTCGAAAGATCGAAAATCGAATACATTTTAGAATAGTTACCGCAAAGTTTGAGACTACGTTTGAAATGTCGTTTTTACTTGCCCCTCCCCTTGGAAACCACAACATGGGTGCCCTTGGACGGAGGTGTGTTTTGATGAGAGCGATTATGGAATTTATCACGTGAGTTCAAGTGACCACAGCACTGAATCGGAACAAAATGGCCCATGGTGATATTTTCTGATCTTCTAAAGATATGTGCAATTAACGCACTATGCATCCTAAGATTTAATACCAGTTCACCTCAATTGCTACAAAGGAGTATTTTGGAGGATATCGCCTGGGAAATAATTAAACCTCAGGTACAACGCCGATGGTGTGTTCCCCAATCTCTATTTGAAATTAGGAAGAGGGGCTGACTCCTACTGTTACTTTGTGTTGAGGAAGAGTTAATTGTCGATCTTGAGAAGCTACCAGGCTCCGGAGAACGCTGCCATGCTTGTGGAAGAGGAAGATACAGGGGCGCCCGAAGAAAATTTTCTAGGGAGGGGCCCATCTCCATGGTTGCTATATTACATCTGGTATTTCTGGTATTAGATTTACTATATTACGTATATATTTTCGAGAGCCAAAGGGGGGCCCGAGCTCCACCCTGCCCTCTCCTGCGGGCACCCATGGGAAGAGACAAAACTATACAAGGAAGTTACGTTTGAAATGTAAGAGATCGATGTGTAGAGAACATCTCAAAAACATTTATGTGAAATGCTTGGAATCGATTTAGTAGTCATGAAACAAAAATCCGTTATATTCAGTATAACACTGTGTGCAATCAAAACTATAACCTCTAATTGACATTTTATCAAATAGCTGAAAGAATCGTCATTTAAATATGATCATACTTACATTTTAAAGGGTGGGTGACACCTGTCACCGACGCACCTAATTGTGCTACAACTAAAATAAGACTTCATTTTATTTCATTTTCAATTGTGTTCAATTGGAGCAGTACTACTTTCACCTCGTATGTATTCAAAGTCTCTCACCGAATAAACTTCTGAAATCATCACCGTGATAGAAACAGGCCCGTATCCAGGGGGGTCTAAGGGGCAGCCCCCCCTAAATTTTTGCTGGCCGCCTAGAAGTTTTACAGTAGGCTTGCAAAAGAACTATAATATAGTGATGAACTATCATATGGTTGGATTGGGCCCTCCCTAACTTCAGCCCCCCCCCTATATTTTTGGGCTGGCTACGGGCCGCCTGGATAAGAACTGTAGGAGACAGTGGCGTACGTAGAATTTCATCAAGAGAGGTTCAAGCACTCAATCTAACCCTTTCAGAACAATTGTTATATTTGTATACATGCATATCTTAATATACAGTAAATACTTATTTTTCCATATTATCTTGCTCAAGAAGAGTGGTTAAACCCTCAACCCCTTTATGTACGCCACTGATGAGAGAATAACAGAAATTAAGCTTCAGTCCACTATTGTCGTCTTCAAACCGCATAGAAAGAAAAAAAATCGAAGGAAAGCGGGGAATAGTAAGAAGAAAAACACAACGGATCGATTTGAGAAACATGAAAGAAATATTTTCAGGGCCAAATCTAAAATTTAAAGAAAGAAAGAGACCTCATTAGTTCCAGGACTTGCCAAAAGACAGAACACTTAATAATAATAATTGTTTTGTGAAAATTAAAGTTTTAATTAACAAATATTTTATAAGTAAACATCTATTTCATAACAACAGGTATTTAGAGATCAAAGACATTTATTAACAAACCAGGCAACCTTCAGCAAGGGCAAAATTAGACGTTTTGTTGTTGATCAAATCTGACGTGTCCATTCCAGTAGCACAAATATGTTGAAATATAACATAAAGAGTTTGGAACAAACTGTGTTTTAACCAAAATTTGAAGAAGAAGAAGAAGAAGAAGAAGAAAATTAAGTAACTCTAGAAAATAACATATCTGTTGTAATAATAAAAATTCATTCCTAATTTCAACTTAGCATGACTTGTTCTTACTTTTAGCTATGTGTTTTACGAGTGGCTAGAATACATAACTTCGTCTGATGTTGCGATATATATGTAATGACATTTCTTTAATATGCGTTTTGCAGCTCTAAATCCTTGACTGGTAAAACACATCGTGACAGTGAATGATTTGTTATAGAAGGCGTTTCAAAACAACACCGACAACGTTTGGAAGGTGATTCCTGACACCAAGATAAGACCAAAAGTATAGACCAGCCTAGGTGCACCTTTCGGAGTTATAGGCTGCCGAAAACATGAAAAAAAAAAAAAAAAAAAGTGAACTTTAAAGGTCCATAGTTTCAATACTATCGGACCTACCGTAGTTGGGTCAAGACTTCACTTAGGAACTAGTAGGCCTATGTGTGCTATCCAAAATGCATGTTTCACAATCTTGTGGTACTCATGCAACAATTTTTATAGAGGGAATTTCGCTGCGGGCATATAATTTGAAGTACTCGCCACTTTTATTGAGAAAGTGTAGAAACGTATGTTGAGTTCATCTTCGTAAGTTTTGGAGAAGTTTCTGGGGCACCTTGGACCCCGGTTTCGCCTCTGCTCCGGTGATTCCTTGTAAATGTTGTTGATTTTAAATTTTTATTTATATATTTATATATAGGGATGCGCACGAGACGAGTCGAGACAGGATTTTCCTGACAAAATTCGAGTCGAGACACGGCTCTTCCAATAGTAAAGTATAAATTTTTCGAGTCGAGACATCACTTTTACAGCACATTTTCGAGACGAGACAGTCACAAATATTGTCTCGTGCGCATCCCTATTTATATAGGGCCGGATCCAAGATTTCTTGAAGGGGTTGCACCAATAACTACCACTACATTTGATTTAAATTTTTAAGCTTTTAAATGCCTTTAGGCATGTATGGTGTAAAAAAAATGAAATGAAATTTTTGCGATTTACTTCCCACTTTTATGCTGATTAGGCTAAAGGAGACGGTGATGATGAATAATGAATGAAATGGTGGAAGAAGAAAGTGGGAGGAAACGGGAGAACCCCGAGGAAATCCACGCACACGGTGTTTGTCCACCACAAGGTTCACTTGGCGGGGGCTGGGATCGAACCCGGCACCCCAAGCACCAGAGGTGAACTCTCTACCACTGAGCCACCGCGACCCCGCATCTATGGTGTAAATGAGGAATATTACTTTATTCATTGAATCTTTTTCCTTCAACCTTCAGAAAAATCGACTTAAACTATTGCTTCTGCAAAACTAAGGTTTCTTTTAAGCCTCAAACGGACACATGACAGCAGAAAGTTTCGGAAAATGTTGCTTTTTCATTACTAGATTCTCATTTTAGACAATGTATATTTACAGTACATGTGCTCGGTGGACCCACCTAAATCCGGCCCTATATATATCAATCAATCAATGAATCAAATTAAATCTTAATCTAATCAAGATTATTTTACAATAAAAACTTCTATCTATATCTATATCTATATCTATCTATCTATCTATATACATATATATATATATATATATATATATATATATATATATATATATATATATATATATATATATATATATATAGATATATAGATATATATGTTTTTATTGTAAAATAATCTTGATTCGATTAAGATTTAATTTGATTCATTGATTGATTGATTTGTTTTTCGGTCTTTCGGCAGTTTCGAGGGAAAAAGGCGAGACCTACAGTTTTAAAGTGATGTCTGACCTACTGTAGTGAGTTCAATGCACTCCCATCGGGAATCCTACCGGGTACCTCGTGTATTGAAGTCACGCGTATTAACCACTAGGCCAGTGAGAGGATCTAGATTAGATGTACCGTGTGTTGGGTGTTCTTTTAAAAATGAGTCAATTGCTCTAAACCTCGTCGAAATCTATCTGAGCGGAGAAGTCGGGCAAACTAATTAGCTGAAATTATATAATCAAAAGAGCAAGTATACCTTATAGGGAAAGAACCTCTTCTCTCCGTACCCCGAAAGTCCATATTCTCTTCCAGAGTAAAAAAGTGTGAATTGACCACCGGTCTTAAATTTAAAAAAAGAAAAAAAAAGAAAAAAGAAATGTAGTGTAACAGCAATTTAGCGAAAAATTAAATGTTTTTCCAGTTCACTCACGTGTAATACGTCTCTTGTAGTCTGCACCGCAACCACGTGTTGTAAACGTGACTTGTTATACATTAGCATTTTACGAGAGGGGGTGTTATGCCACACATATATAAAAGACCACGTGCTTAACATCTCGAAGCCATGTGCCTGGATGTGTAACTTTCACTCTTAAACAATGGGTCAAGTGAGTTGTTTTACGAAAAGAAATAATATTTTTTTAAAAAAAGAAAAAATATGCATAATCTTACCTTACTTCTTGCATCCACGTGGGTACTTGGCTGAGAACTAGGGCATCCTGCACAGAGACAGTTGCAGGTTTATCACATCACACATACAATAACATGTTACTTTCTAATGAAATCACATTCCTTATTAATGAGTACATCTCAATGAAATGATCAATCCTTCTAGACATGACTTGACAAAATTGCTTGTCATTTTTTTTTCAATAAATTTTAAAATACAAAATGACTGTCCCAATTATGTTCATTAATGCAGTTTCTTGCCATTAGTCTCTGAATAACCAGTCTACACCAACATGGTGTCTATGGATTAATTCAGAAAAAAAGTAAACGGTGTAATATTTCCTTAATATATCATACATACAGGCCTGTATTTATGTGTTGTGTGCCCTTGTGCTCTAAACAATTTGCAGCCCCTGATCAAAATTTGCCGCCCCTTCCCGAAAACGACCAATATTAGAGTTAAATTCATAGTTTGTGGGGGGTCACTGAGATGAATAGTGACAGTTTTAATCCAATCCAACTTCAAGGTCATACTCCACTCCCCAGGGTGGAGGGCGAGATTTTGAAAGTAATCGAAAACGACAGAATTCATAGTTTTCGAAGTCGCTGAGTTTAACGGTATCAGCTTTCATGATATTCAAGTTCATCCTCACCCCTTGGGGTGGGAGAGGATGATTTTTTAAAAATAATCAGATAAGTTAGCTAATTAGTAACTACTGTAATTTGAGAGAATTAAACACATTAACATATTTTCTTGCGCTGGCGCGGGACTCTGCAGGTGGTAACTTTTAAATATTACTTTATTGTGAATTTTAAAAAGAATTCTAAAATTTTGCCGCCCCCTTAATTCTGCCGCCCTGTGCTCGGCAGAATAGCACTTACCTAAATACGGGCCTGCATGCATGGAATCTCACACAGATCACGTATTTGTTCTAGGGGAATGCCAATCGTCCGGTATTTCACCGGACAGTTCGATTTTTGACCTTGTCCGGTATCCGGTACGACCTCAAAATCGGACGTTAAACGTGCGGTAATTTTTCTTCTTACTAGTCCTAATCTCTGTTCTACTCAGATTTTTTTTTTTTTATTTCGTGAAAAGTAGATTTAGTTGAATCTTGATTTTTAAAATAAACCGCATTTGACAACCGGCTGATCACGGCCATAGCGCAATTCCGTTCCGCAATAAATTTGTTGTTCTCTCGCAGTGATGTTATCGTTTACAAGGTGGCAGTGATGCCAATTTGTCCTATTTTTGGCTCAATTTGGCATATTTGGAGAGGCATTTAGCCATACAAATATACGAAATGCTTATAGCCTTAAATATACCTTATTTTATGAAACTCTTGCCATTTTTGGCGTTTTTTAGAGTCGAGGGCAGGAATATTTACTGAACTTATCAAAACTGCTAAAAACCAACAAAAGTACATTTTCAAGAGCGCAGCTAGCACTGCTTCATTCTCAGCTACATCTTCCAATTAAATAATTAATCAAGATCCACTAAAAGTATGTAAACATTATGAGACATTACCAACCCCAGCGAAGTTGGTAAGATTTATTTTTCAAGTATATTTTGTGCATGCCATAATTACATTGTCAATTATATGTGTTTTTCTGCTTTAAAAAAATCCGATGTATTATTGATGGTAGACTACAACAATTACACGTGCCGACTGAACCAAAACTGAAATAAGTGAGTTTAATAAATGCTTCAAAAGTAACTAAAGTTATCAAATTCGAACTCCGAATCGTTCAATTTTATGTGAAATAACCATTTTCAGGTTGTCCACATTTTTGATGATCGATGATGATGTCACAATCTTAAGAGTATACGTACTCCAGGAAGGTGTCCAGTATTTCCATTTTCAAAAGTTGGTAACCCTAACTTGTCCCCCAATGTGGGGTGCAATGGATCAGTGGTAGAACGTTCACATCTGGTGCGAGGGGTCTCTATTTCGATCCCAGACGAAGTGAGTTTGGAGTGGAAACTTCGTGTCCGTTAATATATTTGAGGTTCTCGTGTTTCCTCCCACCTTCTAATTCAAGCAGTTCATTTATAATCATTTATGTTTATTATTATTCGTGGGGGGGGGGACACGGTTGCCCAGTGGTAGAGCGCTTACCTCTACTAATATAAACTTTAAGGATGATGAAAATTATCGGCGGGATTTCACTTTGATTTCTATTAGATCTACCTGTTACAATAGAAACTTTAATGATAATGAGAATATCCACGAGATTTCACTTTGATTTCCATTGTATGTATATGTCATAGCGGAGGTGAGCATCAAAGCTATTTGTCTCCGTCCCGAATAATATGTTATTGTTGTTATACCACACCCTTCGTAAAGCTCTCGTGACACAGAAGGATTCTGATAACTTTTAGAATAAATTAAGCTAAAAAAAAATTAGGGCATAAATTTTGTGCATAAGTTTACAAAACGGGACAAGAGGAGAAAAGCTTCTCGAAAATCATAGACGAAAATCCTTATGTCTTCTCCCGTCTCGTCCAGCGTGACTACTCAGCAAAAATATTTCGTACTAACCTATGCAGGAAAAAGTTCTAGAGCTGGGGGAAAAGTACTAAAATTGTATCTGCTCCCGTTTCGCCCTATTTATGATATTTTACGATATTAATATCTTATTTAGAAGGTTTCCTTGCAGTTCCCCTCCCCTGTGGGTGGGGAAATGACCCCCACATTCTTGAAAGACCCCCAACTTTAAAAATTTTCTACAGTCAAAAGTCGGTACAAACAGTGCAAACCACTTCCTTCCAGTTTTGACTTTACACCCCCAAACTAAAAATACTGGCGAAATCTCTGCTTAATTATCGCATTAGAATTCAGTGTAAAACCACTAAAGTAACACAAGTATGACAAATATAGAGGATGTCGGGAGAAAACAAGAAATATCATAAAATAGGCTTATTGAGAAAATCGAGTTTTAATTTCTCTTTTGTAAGTACCACTGTTGAGGGAAAAAAACAGACAGAAAAAAGTTACCAGGATCAATGACATTTTCGTACATTGCCAAATTTCCATTAAATTCCTTTTTCTCATCCAAATGTATTTATGAGAAAAGAAAAAGAGGAGAAAAATACTAGATTTGTTGGTGAACGTGCTACAACATTAAAATATCCGAGAAGGCACTAGATCCAGTACAAAAGTACTAAAGATATACCACATTGACTTGATCCCTAGTCTTCCGTTCCAAGCGCTGCTATCGGCTGAAGGAATTCCAATCGCTTTCTCTCGCTTAGCAACAGCTGAACCCTTATTGGCTTAACGCGTGGATGTGTGAGGGTGTGAGCTTTAGTTCGCATTTTTGCCACGGCTCAAGATATTTTGGCAGCACTATAGCAGTGGTCACACTGATCTCGTCTCGTCCCATGAACAAAACAAGTCCCAAGCATTTTCCTCCAACTTTAGTCTAATCTCTATACTAAAACCGGAAGTGCTAGAAATTTACTACCATTTCCGGTTTCCATAATAATCGATAAAAAAATATCACTCTGTTAGTAACTCTTAAATAAATATAACAATTTGAAACACGGTCATATATATATATATATATATATCACAGTTTTTGCGTGTGGAGTGATGGGAGGGAGGCAGAAGTGTGGATAATTGTTGGCTGGAAGACGGCGGCTGGAAAAATCCCATTGTTGTAGTTTGCAAATTAACTAAATTACAATGTAACTAAGTTTTTAAGTTAACAAATTATACGTTATTTCTTTCTGCATATCTATATCTATATATCTTCCTGTGAGTATTTTATGAACCTGTTATTAAGCTATTAAAAAAAAAGAGAAAGTAACAAAAATGCAGGAAAATGACTCACAAAACACCTATTTTTACAAAAAAAAAATGCCTATTCACACACACACACAGAATGCCTTCAATTATTAGGATCATCCTAGAAAGACTTTATAAGATTGTAATGCTAGCCCCGTTCGTCCGTTCGTTACTCCACAATATAGTATTTTTTAATGAAAGCAAACATTTGAGTTTTTTTTTTCATACAATAGACTACTAAAGCTATGATCTCGGTCGAGTTTAATGGAGTCAATCCGTTAACATCTTCACGGCTAACAGTGGCTTCCCATATCCCGTTTAAAATCCATAACATTCCCTAACTACTATGCAACCTCTATAGTAAAAAAGAAATGTTGGTTGTCTACAATACAAGGATAAGTAGCTTTTCTTATTGCAATTATCTCGGCCAAGTTCGTTAATGGAATTAATCCGTTAGCATATTCAAAGTTAACGGTAACTTTTAACGGCGTCTATCCATGTACCATTTATTTATAAAAAGATGTACGTTTAGCGTAACAATAATATGCAATCTTCAAAACATTTAAAAGTATACGGGTTGCATAAACATCTAGGCGAAAATATTTTAGATATTATTATTGTTATTATTATTATTATTATTATTATTATTATTATTATTATTATTATTATTATTATTATTATTATTATTATTATTATTATTATTATTATTATTATTTGGTCTAGGAATTAATTCGTGCGGTTGGTACGCACACATTGAAGCTGTAGTACAAACACAAAATACATAAATACCTTAAGAAAAATATTGTCCATCGCTAGCCACCACTTTCGCCCATCTGTCAGGCAATATACGGATTCCGTGGCGAAAGAAGTCCTCATCCTTGGAAGCGATCCAGTCAGAGACCCATGTTTCGATATCTTCTGAAGAAGTAAACCGCTGTCCAATCAAATCGTTGTTCATGCAATCGAACAAGTAGTAGTCCGAAGGAGCAACGTCTGGTGAATACGGCGGGTGGGGTAAAACTTCCCATCCGACATTTTCTAAATAGGTTTTGACCGGTTTTGCGACATGTGGGCGAGCGTTATCATGTTGAACAATAAGTTTATCATGTCTGTTCTCCCATTCTGGTCGTGTTCTGGCCAGAGCTTGCTTCAAACGCATTAATTGTCGTCGATAACGTTCTCCATTCATAGTTTCACCCGGTTGCAGCAGCTCATAGTACACCACACCTTTCATATCCCACCATATGCACAGCATAACCTTTGCACAGTGAATATCTCGTTTTGGTTGTGATGGACCTGGTTCACCTGGTTTCACCCAGGCCTTTTTTCGTTTAGGGTTCTCGTAATGGATCCACTTCTCATCACCCGTAATAATTCGATGCAGAAACCCCTTTCTGCTCTGTCGTTGAAGCAGCAATTCGCAAATGGTTTTTCATCTTTCAACGTCTCTGTCTTTCAATTCATGTGGAACCCAATGTGACATCTTTTGAATCATTCCCATGGCTTTCAAGCGTTTGGAGACTGTTGTTTGATCAACGCCTAATGCTGCTGCAAGTTGTTCCTGCGTTTGACACGAATCCTGCTCGAGCAATGCTGTCAACTGTTCGTCTTGAAATTTTTTTTGGCTGTCCAGCTCGCTCTTGGTCGGCCAAGCCGAAATCACCACTTCTAAACCGTGCAAACCACTTCTGACACGTTCGCTCAGCTAGAGCATGGTCACCATACACTTCCACCAAAATACGATGACTTTCAGTCGCACTTTTCTGCATGTTAAAGTAATGCAGCAGGACACCCCGCAAAAACACTTTATCAGGCACAAATTGCGCCATGTTCACTTAACTACAAACTGGTGTTGTTGACGCTTTAATCCACTGCCCTATACTACGAACGATACGCGATGACAGAGGTTTGCAACACATGTGTGGATACACGGAACTGTGGGACGCTCCGTTCGTTGCGCCATCTCTTGTCCACCCGCACGAATTAATTCCTAGACCAAATATTATTATTATTATTATTATTATTATTGCTGTTATTTAACTATAAACGCAAAAGCCCATTTATCGATGACTGTAAGTTTCACATGATCTTCTTCAATGTCTTTCAGCGGAGTTTATTTCCTTTTGATACGAAGAAAAATGTTTTTAATTTATATATATTCCACCATGAACGGTTGTATGCGGAGCTGTACGTACAGATATTGATCAGAAAAATGGAAACACCTGAACGAAATTGCAACTTACCAGATTAATATGGTGTCGGGCCACCTTTCACCTTCAGAACAGCCTTGATGCGACGTGGAATGGAGGCATAGAGGTCGTGAATGGTAGCAAGTGGAATTTTACACCATTCCTCGTGCAGGGCATCGGCCAGTTCTGTGAGAGAGGATGGAGGTGGAAATCGTCGCCGGAGTCGTGTTTCCAAGACGGATCACAGATGTTCAATTATGTTGAGATCTGGGGATTGGGCGAGCCAGGGGAGGTGTTGAATTTCATCCCGATGTTCCTCAAACCACGCTGCAACAACGCCAGCTGTGTGAATGGGTGCATTATCATCCTGGAAGATGGCGTCATTGTCCGGGAACAACATCCGGACCATAGGATGCAAGTGGTCTCCTAAAATTGCGACATAATCGTTGGCAGTGATTCGTCCGCTAAGTGTGACCACAGGACCCAATGAAAACCATGATATGGCGGCCCACAGCATCACCGAGCCGCCGCCATGTTTCATAGTTAGGCGGAGACACTGCAGATTATAAGCTTCTTTGGGCGTTCTCCACACATAAACACGGCCCATGGTTGGGAATAGGGTGAAGGATGACTCATCCGACCATATCACACGTTTCCAGTCCTCAACGGTCCAAGTTGCATGGTCGCGGCACCATTTGCGGCGTGCGAAAGCGTTATGGTCCCTGATGAGCTGTTTGGCCCGTGCAACACGACCCCTTAAGTTCATGTCATGTAATTCGCGACGGACTGTGATTGTCGAAAGAGGGTGGGGAGCTGCTGATTGAGTTCCTACGTCACTTGCTCCGCAGTGGCACGACGGTTCTGCGTGACAATGCGCTTTAATACCCGGCGTGACCTGTCACTCATGATTTTCTTCCGCCCACTGTTCCGCTTCCCCGATGTGGTTTTCCCGTGTGTTGTGTAGGCCGTCATCACCTTCGACACTGTCCCACGCGACACACCTAACACAGTAGCCACTGCCGTCACACTCCCTCCACATAACCGCGCACCAACAATTTGCCATCTTTGAAAATCTGAGAGGTCTCCCATTTTACACTACCTCCGTCTGCTGCAGCCACTGGACACTGCTGTTCCACTGCGCCTGGCGTAGTATGGAGACCGACCTAACACACCACCACCAGCGGTCCGGCGCTGCGGGCGCCACGACACCACTGCCAACCCATACATCTGACGTGTTGCCAACTACAGGTGTTTCCATTTTTCTGATCACCATCTGTATATATTTAGCGTTCTTACGCTACATCAAGGTTATGAAGGAAGGAATCTACTGTTAACGTCGGCTCCGAACCACAACCGAAACAGTTGGCGGATGCACAGATTATCATGCAAGATCAACCCGCCCAGTATATGCTCTTTCCCATCACGTTATCTCGCCTCCAAGAGAGCAGGATTATAGGACCACGCCCGAACTCGAGTAAAAATAAAGAAAATAAGTAAGAAAGCAAGAAAGCAAAAAAGGAAGCAAGTAAGTAAGAAATCAAAAGACAAAGAAAGTAAGAAAGAAAGAAAGAAGTAAGAAAGCAAATAAGGAAGCAGAAAAGCACGTAAGAAAGAAAGAAAGAAAGAAAGAAAGAAAGAAAGAAAGAAAGAAAGAAAAACCACGTAAGAAAGAAAAATATAAAGCAAGTAAGAAATTAAGTTACAAAGTAAGAAAGTAAAGCAAGAAAGCAAGAAAACAAGTAGAAAAGCAAGACAGCAAGTAAGAAAAGAAGAAAGCAAGGAAGAAAGAAAGAAACAAGAAACCAAGAAAGCAAAGCAAAACAAGTAAGACAGCCAGCAAGAAAATAGATAAAAAAAAGCAAGCAAGGAAGAAAGCTAGAAAGGAAGTAAGGAAGAAAGAAAGCAATAAGGAAGCAGGAAACACGTAAGAAAGCAAGAAAGAAAGAAAGTAAGAAAGCAAAATGCACGTAAGAAAGCAAGAAATAAAGCAAGTAAAAAGTAAGAAAGCGAAGCAAGACAGCAAGTAAGAAAGCAAGATAGAAAGAAAGTAAGAAACCAAGAAAGCAAAGCAAGTAAGAAAGCATAAAGCAAGTAAGAGAGCAAGGAAAATGAAAGAAAGAAAGTAAGTAAGTAAGACAACAAATAGGAAAGCAAGGAAGCAAGAAAACAAGTAAACAACCAAGAAAGCAAGTAAGTAAACAAGAAAGCAAGGAAGCAAGGAAGAAACAAAGCAAGGAAGCAAGAAAGCAAGTAAGAAACCAAGAAAGCAAGGAAGAAAGAAAGCAAGAAAGCAAGTAAGAAAGAAAGCAAGGAAGCGAGAAAACAAGTAAGAAACCAAGAAAGGAAGTAGAAAAGCAAGAAAGCAAAGGGAAAACAAGAAAGCAAGAAAGCAAGTAGGAAAGCAAGAAAGCAAAGGGAAAACAAGAAAGCAAGAAAGCAAGTAGGAAAGGAAGGAAGGAAGAAAGCAAGTAAAAATCCAAGAAATCAAAGCAACAAAGGAAGTAGAAAAGCAAGGAAGAAAAAAGGCAAATAAGAAAGCAAGCAAGAAAGAAAAAATAAAGAAAGAAAGAAAGAAAGAATGGGGATAATGTTATCTCTTGTTAGATTATATTTAAATTAATATAAGACTCACATAATTTTGAAATCCAAATTAGTGAACCTTATATACATTATATCTGGCAATATATCTTATATTTGCAAAATATATTTAGAAATTCGATGACCAACTCCGGGAAGTGATTAATTCAATGTATTAAATGATAGAAGAAAAAATTCTCATAAACATTGGACGAAAAAAAAAAAAAAAACTCTTTTCAGAATTATAAATCACCGAAAAGGAAAATGCATGTTTTGTATTGCTCTGGCTTGAAAACAACAGAATCTTTCGCAAGTAACTCAAGGAATTACTCAGGAAGGAGGGTACTATACCTAAATACCCGTGTTTCACTTCACAAACCTCCGGTGCCAGAGAAACAAATTGTAGAAAGAGGGGTTTGAGTACGAGGATTCAGTTTAAAGTATTAATCAAGCATTCATTCTCCTGGTAGCAGAGGATTGTAAAACGGATATTTAGATACATTGCACAGGACCGGCTCTACCATATAGACTATGCAGCACGTGCGTTTCCACTGGGTGCCAAGTTTCGAGGAGCGGCAAAATCTCTCATAACTATATTATTTAAAAATAAATATTTTTTGCTGGAAACAGACTTCATGAGGATGATAGTTAAATTTACTAAGTTGATCTTCCATTTGAATACTACATTCAGAAATCATGTTTAGGTCGCATTAGTTTAAGATCACAAGGACAGTGGTAAAGCAAATGGTCAAACAAATCCCAGCATGAATTACTTGATTGTTGTCAAATACAAGAACTCAATTTTCGAACAGTAGAAAACACCTGTTCCATTTAGTTAGTTATCACAGTTTTGATATAAAAACTAGTCTTGTCTTTGTTACAAACAAGTTCCTTATCATTGAAGGTGGAAACAAGTTTTTTAATTATTATTTTTTAACAGATGTCGAAGGAAAATCAAAAAATCAAGATAAAAGAGTTAGTTACACTGGAATTGCAAACTCATATATTGAGATTGAAGCTCGATATTAAATTCTATAAAAAGGATTACCATCTTTCCTCTGTTGGTGTGTTTGCTTTATTTTTCACTAACATAATAGAATTGTATTTAAAGAGTAAAAAGATACAAAACGAGATTGTATTTGTAGTGTTTAGGCCTTTCTGAGTACAAGTGTCCTTTCCCTCCCCTTCGTTGTTCATGATGGAATAGCATACTTAAAATCATAGCTTTTAAGATTTGTTCTTTCTGGAGAAATGGGAGCGGGTTGACAAATTGCCTAGGGCCGGTCTTGACAGTGCATATTAGCTCCTGTGTGATTCCTTGAATCGCTTTCCATAAATTCTGTAGTTTTCAAAGCCAGGGCGTTTAAAAAGGTAATATTTTATAGTTTCGGATGTTTATAATCCTGAGAAATTGTAGTTATTAAACCTATGTTTAGTAGATCTTTATTTTCTTTCATTTTATATAAGGAATCACGTCCTATAGTTTGATCCCCGAATTTCTAAACATTCTGCATATTTATCTATTATATAAAATTGAAAATAACTATGTTTGTGACTTAATTACTCTTGAACTACTTGGCCGATCTCAAGCAAATTTTAAACATAGATGAGTTTCGGGTCTGGGATAGTTCTTATCTTTTCACTTTGACACTAGAACTTAGGGGGGGGGGAGAGATATAAAAAATAAATGAAACTTAATAACTCTTGAATCACCCGACCGATCTAGATCAAATTTTAAACAGAGATAGGTTCGGGTTTGGGATTTTTTTCAAAATCATTTCGTTTTGACGGTGCAACGTAGGGAAGGGGAAGAAGGAAATATAAAAATGATCAAAAATGACCAATATTAACGTCGAATCCATAGTTTTCGGGATCGAAGAGATGAAAACTGACATTTTCAGTGCCGCTTAAATCCAAATTCAAGTCTTTATGTCCAAAATGAAACGTATTCTCCCCCAAGCAAATCACGGTTATTCTGCTACTAATAAATATTTTTGTAACATCTGGCAATTATTAATTTCTTTAACCAAAATTGATCTATTTTTATATATTAAACTAACATGCTTATATCTACGTATACTTTTGTATAATGTATCTAGGAGTATTTTGGTCAAAGAAATGAATAATTGATGGTTAACTAGTTTATACTCCTTGTTTTACGAGCTCCTCCGTGGCTAAGCGGTTAGCATACGCGCCTACGGCGTGGGAGACCCGGGTTCGATTCCCGGCGGGAGCTCATGTGGTTCGGATTCCACGTTAAGCAGTAGGTCCACGTCTCATATAGCCTCGCTGCTGAAAGGGACGCTAAACTAAAATCAACTCAACTCAACTCCTTGTTTTACGATTTTGAAGATAACTATGATACCTTTGTTAAAAACAAGTACAATCGAAAAACAATGTCCGTTGATTCACAAAACTATAAAAGCAGATCAATAGGATGATTGCTGATACAAGGAAATATATCTGTCAATTATAAGGTTCATTTTTTTGTTTACAAAACATGTCAGTGTTGAGCTTTTGACGTGTATAAGCGTTAATGAATTCAGATCCTTTCTTCTTACCTTCATTGCATAATAGTACATGTTTCTTGAAACTTGAAGGAAGACCAGTTTTCTTCTTTTTCTGTTTTTTTGTTTTTTACATAATACCATACTCTGCACCAAGATTTGTTGTCAAAATTATTATTTCTGTAACTAATTCTCTTAGGATGTTTAGTACGTGTTTCTAAGGATGTCTGGCGATTTTCTACGCTTGACATTTCTAAGGTTCTCCTTGGTAAGAGTACAAAGGTCTTCTACCATTTGTCATTCAAGCAGCAATATTATGATCAAGAAACAGGATTAAAAATGGTAAATATTATTTTAGCTATGAAGTATTTAAATATATATTTTTGAATTAGTCCTAAAAGCGACAGGAACTGTTATATGTCCTATGAGCGACCGATTCATTCACATTGAGATGATGGAAGATGATATGATTCCCTCTCGTGAAATATGTTTGCCTCTGGCGTTATTAGCATCCGAACAACCTTACTATGATAAATGTACGTGCCAGTGATACTAAAATATATTTTCCCTCTACTCTGAGTGCAAATAAAACCTGCCTTAATTTTGAGATTTGACAAAACATTTCAAATAACTTAACGAGACAACAGGGACTTTTCCATGAAAAGTATTTTCCAATGTAATTAATTATTGAAAATGTAATTGTAATATCCATTTTCTTTAAAAGCACTTCTTTCTGTACTTAACTTAATTCAAATCTAACTACTCATTAAGCAAAGCAATATATTTTATTTTGGAAAACTTAAACGTGTAATAGTTTCGACAACTATCCACTTTTTAGACTTCCTAAGACTATGAATAAAATTAGAAAAATATTTCAATAATTAAAGACAGTTTTTGAGATCCCTTACATCCGATTGGTTATTCCCAACCAACTCCACCAAATACAATGCAGTACAGTCTAATCAATCCAAAAAGTAAACAAATCCTTTAAATTACCTTACCCCCTTGTTGTAAGCTACCAAAACGTAAACTAATTGCTTAATTCGCCTTCCCCCTTGTTTTGACTTATTCATAAAAGCTTGTCGTATAGCAATCTTGATATAATCTCCTATAGCAAGAGGAATTGTTGAGAGATTTGTAACTTTGTAAGAATTTCTTTGGATACACCGTGTTTTTGAAATGGGACCTCTAGGAACGTAAATGTTTCATAGTACATTTTGTTAGGTTTTAAATCACACTAGCGTGAAAGAAGTTAAAGAAGAGGGAACCTATATTATCTTGGTATGAACGAATCGGTGATTCATAGATCAGTTAACAGATCGAATCGGTCGCTCATAGGACAGTTAACAGTTCCTGTTGCACATAAGACTGTCGCAAGTAGGATATATTTTTTTTTAAAGTAGCTATGTCACGTGCATACCACTTAAAGGAGTTTGGTCTGTATAGCGTGATATTTTCTCAATTAATTTTGAAACAGGATGTGCTAGCAGATTTCTACCACTTCCGGTTTTAGTAGAGAGATTAGATTGCACATGAAATATGTTCTTGGCACACTTAGTTGATCGCAGAAAACCGTTTCTTGGTATCTATTTCCATTCTTGCTCTATAGCGATCAACATTAAAACAGGAAATAGTTGATATCTAATACTTCCGGTTTTAGTAGAGAGCTAAGGATCAAGATGAAATACGTTCTTGGGGCGCTTGTTTAACCGACTTAGGAAACAGCTTCTTGTTATCTATTACTCTTTTTACTCTATAAAGATCATCGTTAAAACCGGAAGTAGTTAATTTCTACTACTTCCGGTTTCAGTAGAAAGTTATGGATGAAGATGAGATGTGTTCTTGAGACGCTTTCTTAATCAATTGTAGGAAACCGATTCTTGTTATTTATTGTGGTATTTGTTCAAAAATGTTCAACGTTAAAACCGGAAGTGGGTGATTGTTACTACTTCCGGTTTTAGAATAAAGTTATGGATGAAGGAATGTGTTCCTGCGACACTTGCTTAACGAATTGTAGGAAACCCCTTTTTGTTATTCATTTCCATTTTTGTTCTATAGTGTTCAACGTTAAAACCGGAAGAGGTTAATTTCCACTACTTCCGGTTTTAATAGGAAGTTAAGGATGAAAACGAAATATTTTCTTGAAATGCTTGCTTAACCGATTGAAGGAAACAGCTTTCTCTTATCTATTACCATTTTTACCCTATACAGATCAAATTTAAAACCGGAAGTGATTGAATTCTGCCACTTCCGGTTAACTGACGGATAACATAGAAGATCTATCTACTCTTAGAACGCTAAATTCATCTAAAAAAAATTGCATCTCGTTATCTGCTATTCTTTTTGCACTTTGTAGATGAATATTGAAACTGGAAGTTGTAGGGAATTTCCCGTTTTAATATAGAATTAAGGAAGGAAATATAATGTATTCTCTGGATGCTTAATTATGCAACTGACCAACGCCAGCTATATGTGATGTACAGTCAGCGACAAAACTTCTTTCCGTTTTTGTAAAATTTATTTTGGGAATAACTGTGGTATGGCTGTAACGTGCGAATATTACATTCTTTTTTTTAATTTACTAAAAACTGTACTCAAATTGACCTTCCATTTTGAAGTTATATACGTCATTAAACGAAAAGAACTTTTGCCTCTGACTGTACAACCGTATGAACGTATAATATAGTAAAACCAAGTTGTTCACTAAGAAGACAGTTTTCATGAAATCCAGTGGCGTATTTACGATTTTGTTTCAAGGAGGGCTTTGCTAATTTTCGGGGAGGGCTTTGCCTGAAAATCTGAAAATTGTGCAAGATATTTCATATACTTTACTATAGTAAGTAAGATTTTTGGGGGGGGGGCTTAAGCCCGGAAGTCTCCCCCATAAATACGCCACTGATGAAATCATTACATATCGAGAAAGGCCTCTTTTCGTACGAAATATTCTGTCATGACTACCGGTCACAGGATTTGAGCCTTTTTCTTCCAAATACGATGCTATTGCATTATCCGTTTTCCCACTGTACTCTTTATGAAATTTTCGTAAAAGAAACTTCTCAATCCACTGTCGTAATTACACACTAAATCATTTAAAAAAAAAAAAAATGTGCTGAAAGATGAATGAGCAAATCGTGGTAACAAAGAATATGGAAAGTGAAAGAGAGCATCATAAATCATGAAACTTGTTGAAGAAAACTTAATACATTTGCCACAAAGACCACAAATTGCAACTTATACGTACGTAACAGCATTTTGTTACAGAGATGACCAAACTGTAATATTATTTGAAACTGAAAATCATTTCGAAACCTCGTTAAGCGTGATATTTTCTTTAAAAATAAATAATAATCAGTTCTATTGCAGTTCTTGATCAGTTTAAGGAAGTCTCAGTAGTAGCTTAATTTGCCTTTTATTTACAGGAAAACAGGTAAGTGGTATTTATTTATTTATTTATGAGAGCCGTTGATCACATCATGATATAGGAGAACTAGATATTCATCTGCGCCTGTGGTAGAGAAGGTGCACTAAAATATATGAGGGTCATTCAAGTTTAACTTTCTCTAACAAAATTGAGAAGTACTCTAATAACATAAAATTACATACTTACACACACGCACTGGCGCAAACCCCAAGGGATGAGAGGGCCAAGTCCCCTCCAATCTTGGAACTGGGGGGGGAGTGTCCACTCTAATAATCCGATTTGAAATGAGTTTTTTGGCAGAAAAAATGTGATGATTTGTGCCCGATTGCCACAAAGGAAAGTGAGATGAAATTGATGTCTCGCTAGAATGTCTCAAATCTGCCGGCCTCTCAATGTTTATGACAACTCTGCTTCCTTGATCCTCCACAGGATTGTTTTTCAACTTCACAAATATTTTGAGAATCGCTTAAAAAAATGAAAAGAAAAAAGAAAAAGGAAACGGTCTTACTTGTCTCTCCTTCCTCCCATGTTGAAGACAGATTTGCGTCGCTGCACACACATCTTCGTGTTTGTATAAACCCTCTGTGATGCTTTTTTAGATTTTAATTTAGGAAAATAGGTTGAACAAATATTTGGTCAAAACATTTAAGAAATGTACATTTTAGGTATTCTACAATTAATAAATATAAAAGCAACAATTATCCAAAACAAAGGATAAAGAACATTTCGATCCTTATTGCGTCCACTCTATTTCGTTTGGTTACAAGAAAATCCATTAAATTACATTACATTTAGTGTTGCCACGAGACGAGACGAGACGAGACTTCAGGCTGTCTCGTCTCGTCTCGTGCAAAGCATGTCTCGTCTCGTGTCTCGTATCGAAAAAATGTCCTCGTCCCGTCTCGTGTCTCGTCTCGAGAGGTTCTGTCCCGTCTCGTCTCGTCTCGTCTCGTTTGTCTCGTTTTGTCTCGTCTTGTCTCGTAAAAATATAGCAGCATACCATGGGAACGAAAGTAAAATGTAGCAGGCTGCACCATGGTAATCAAGATACAACTAACAAGGGAAGAGAGGGAGATTATATATCGAAGTGGAAGATGGTTTATATACCAATCGAAAGCACTAATGACGCCTATTACAAAACTGTAATAAAAATTTTCCGAATGCATACACTATGCGAGTTATATGAATATACAGGGTGTCCAGAAAATCCATTTCCACCCCTTGAAATCGCAAATGATGAGACAGATGCCAAAACTGGAAAACACGTTTTTGATTATTATAAAAGCACAATGTATCAAAGCAAACATTGTTGTCCCAAAGCCACCCGCAGAGTCCCAGGCGGGATCCAACTCAAAAATTACAAAAGGTAAGGGGGTCAAGTAGTATATCGTTCGAAACTTCTTGGGAAATGAAAGAAGACGAACAAGTCCCAACTCTCTAAAATTACCCTGTGCAAAATGGCGGCCGGTCAAACTGTCAGCAAAAACGTCATTGTAGAGTCTATGGCCACCCTCCAAAGAAAGAAAAAAACTGAAACGGTAAGACAGATGTCAAAAAAGAAAAAGATGTGTGTCATCTTTTCAAAAGTACAATAATTGAAAGTAAAAATGTTTGTCCCAGGGTCCTCCACAAGGTTGCAGACGGGGTCCTACTCAAAATTTTCAAATGGCAAATATGTTCAAATAAAGCTGTTGAGAAATAAAAGAACACGGAACAAGTCTCGATCCTCTAAAATTACCCTGTGTAAAATGGCGGCCGGTCAAAATGTACATCTTCATTTCGATTTTCTGAGCACGTTCACTTTCCATTTTGCAATCGACACTTGTTTTCATTCTGAGACATTTGTACGTATTTACTCTCCTGGTGCAAAGAATTCTTTCGTTTGAATCATTTTATAATTAATAAACCAGATAACGAGCATAAGTACCACTGTTGTGCAATCATAAACATAAATAAGTAGAGGTAAGAAGAGTCTTTACTTCTGATGGCTCCAGCCTCTACTTATTTATGTTCGTGGAAGTACATTATATGTTAACTAGTCAGTTCTATACTCAAAGATGTCAAATGTTGTCATTTCTTTTCTTTATGTCTTAATTTGCTTTTATTTTATTATTTTTTTTCTTTATTTAGATATTATTGGGCTCAAAGAGCAGAATCTCACAGTAGAGGCATTTCCTTTCTTTCCATTGAGTACAAGAATTAAAGTGAAAATAAACTAAAAACCCGGTTACAGAAAGAACAACTAAAATGCAAGATGTTTGCACAGTATTATCGTATAGCGTCCATACTTGTTCTTTCTGCTTTCATTTAATAACAGCTTTAAACGATGTGCTACTTGACCTCCCTTGCCATTTGAACAATTTGAACATGACCCCGCCTGGGACGTTGTGGAGGACCCTGAGTCAAATATTTTTACTTCCAATCATTGTACTTTTGAAATGATGACACACATGTTTTCCTGTTTTGACATCTGCCTCACCGTTTCAGGATTTTTTGGGGGGTTGCCATCGACTTTACAATGACGTTTTTGCTGACAGTTTGACCGGCCGCCATTTTGCACAAGGTAATTTTAGAGTATTGAGACTTGTTCCGTCTTCTTTCATTTCCCAAGAAGTTTCGAACGATATGCTACTTGACCTCCTTACCTTTTGTAATTTTTGAGTTGGACCCCGTCCAGTACACTGCGGGTGGTCTTGTGACAAGAATTTTTGCTTTGATACGTTGTACTTTTAAAATGATCAAACACATGTTTTCGAGTTTTGGCATCTGTCTTATCGTTTGCAATTTCAAGGGGTGGTAACGGATTATCTGGACACTCTATATATCCATATAACTCGCATAGTATATGCATTCGGAAAATTTTTATTACAGTTTTGTAATAGGCTTCATTAGTGCTTTCGATTGGTATATAAACCATCTTCCACTTCGATATATAATCTCCCTCTCTTCCCTTGTAAGTTACAAGTATTACCCAGAACACACAAGACAAGAAATGTCACGGTAGCTACACCGTGAAGCCTTCACCTCTGGTGTATGTGGTAGTCGGTTCGATCTCGGTTAGTGCCATGTGAGCTTTGTGGTGGACAAACATTGAATGTGTGTGGGGACCGCGGTGGCTCAGTGGTAGAGCGTTCACCTCTGGTGCTTGAGGTCTCGGGTTCGATCCCAGCCCCGCCAAGTGAACTTTGTGGTGGACAAACACCGTGTGCGTGGGTTTTCTCGGGGTTCTCCCGTTTCCTCCCACTTTCTTCATTCCACCATTTCATTCATTACTCATCATCACTGTCTCCTTTAGCCTAACTGGCATAACCGTGCGACGTAAAACTCAAAGATTTCATTTCATTTCATTTCATTTTTCGAATGTGTGTGTTTTCTCGAAGTTGTCTAGTATCCTACCACTTTCTTCATTCCACTAATTTTCCCATCATCATCCATTCGGCCAAAGTTGCCTAAAGGTCTTAAAAATAAATTCAAATAAGCTCACAAGGCAAGGACAAATAGTTTACAAGATAATATATCTCTGCTGTTAGTTGTCTGAGGCTTCTTTTTTTTTTTTTTTTTTCATTCTAAAACATTGAAATTTGTTTCACCAGTTTCAATACACGAATATATAGTAAATTGCTCATAGGTACGTCGAAGATGAAGACACTAATGTTAACTAATGTTTACACGACAAGCAAAGTTCGATGTAAAGGTGTCATCATCCCCGACACTATCGTATACTATCAGCCCACTTGCTTTATAGTGTCTGTATATATATATATATATACAGAGAGAGAGAGAGATGGAAAGATATATAGATAAATAGAGAGATAGATATGTATGTACACTTTGATTTCATATATTCCAGCCTTTAGGTTTCACAGTGTTAACCCATAACAATCCAAAAACTACTTTCCATTTTAGCATATATAGATTTGTTGCAGTTATTTTTTTTTTAAAGCTCGGAACCAAATAATTTTATTGAGTAATGGGAAGTATTTGATTGAAATTTTATATGTTACTGCACACTAAGCTCTACTTAAAGTGTCATAGTAATGGGAGCTGAACGACACATCGGACGAAAGAATGCTTGGGGCCAGTCTTCATCTCCATGGTTCAAATCTGTTCCCATAACCGCGGGGTGTGTGCTACTATGTGGTGCTTGCCCCGTTTGTGTAACAAACTCATGACAGTACACCCAGATTAGCTAATGGCTAAAAAAAAAAAAAAAAAAAAAAAAAAAAAGTTCATTTTTGGGTGGCCATTTTGGATTAAAGTTCCTTATATTGTCGGGATCTATTCGCAATCATACAACGTACATCTTCATACCAAGCCGAGCGGTCTGCGGTGATAGACCATCGGCTTGAAGGTCCCGGGTTGAGTCCCGGAAGGGTCATGTGTATGGATTTTAACAACATTTGTTTTTTCGTACTGTCAGGGGGGGGGGATCGTACGGGATAAATGGATTTCAGTCTGAAGAAAATGGAGAGAATATCCTCCCCAGGATACTTTCATGGGAGTAAGGAATTAGTAAAAATATAGGATATACATTTTATAGCAAGTTTAAAAACATGGTTTGGGTATCCTATTTCTTTTCTGTAAATTATATTCTTCAATGTTCGAATTTTGATCATTCTCATGATATTTTCTGCTTTCAACGGAGTTCCATGAATATTATACCAAATGTTCTTTACACTTATCAAGTTCGAGAGGTTTAGTGCGCCTGTAAGAAACAATTTCTAAAGATAATTCAGGTCCTAATGAATATTATTCACTAGGAAAGGGAAGTATTCCCCTCCTCTCGAAGCAGAGGGCAATTTCGCACTCTGGTCAGATCAAACATTTCCGCGTAACAAAACGAAGGTTCCCCTGTAAAACCTCTTTACCTAAAGTGTTATTGTTAGTATCATAAATTTGCTGAAAGCAAACAATTTGAAGGGTTCGTCAATAATATCTTTGCTTCTTTTGTCGTCCACCCGCCTTCCAAACGAAGAGGTGAATTTTACAACATGACTGCTGTATAATAAGCGAGCGATTGGTAAAATGGTAAAAGTGTGTTTTTATGTGTGTGTGTATGTGTGTATGTGTGAGAGAGAGAGAGAGGGAGGGAGAGACAGAGAGAGAAGACAAGATTTTAGTTGCAAGATGACATACTTCAATTGCCGTTTTCGGTTCATATAGCAAAAAGAATACCGCCACCAGAGAATAAAGACAAGTGTAGACCTTACCCAGTTTTCAAATTGAATAGATGATGGTGGTAGTTCGGTTTCTTGACCTTGTAAAAATCTTCCCTGTCTTTGATTTTGTTTGTCATCATTCCAGCCAGAAATAAAAAAAATGAGAATTCCTCAGTTTACAGCAAGGGGAATTGGGGACAAGACATTACGGATGATATTTTTGGAAGCTCATGTCAAGATTGTTTCATTCAATAGACAGAGGACACTTTTCTATGAAGGCTTTTCAACATGTTTTCTCACAAAGGGGATTTTCCTTTTGCAATCTATATGATCACTGGCAATTTCAATCTTGGCCATTCCCGCCCGCGTTTTCATTTTCGAGACACGAGACGAGACGAGACATTTTACGAGACGTCCCGTCTCGTCTCGTGTCTCGTCTCGTCTTCGAGACGGGACAAGTAGTCTGTCTCGTCTCGTTTCAACACTAATTACATTACACTAATATTTTTCCCCCTGCAAATAAACCAAGTGATCTACCATAACTTCCTACTCGCCATAAATACTTTTTGTTAATAACTGTATTTTAAAATGTTATAGTCAAACTTTAAATCTCTGTCATAGCTGGAGCATTAAAAAACAATCACTATTGTAATGTTTCTAAAATTTGTCATGGTAGAAAATAAAACTGCAACTATCCCCTAGTAAAATAATTGTTATTTGCTTTTTACATTATACAAGACACTTTCACTACATTTGTTATACCAAAATATGATTTTTTAGAGATATTTGGTCACATGAAACAATTCATTCCACTCGCATGTTCAATTTAACTAACTAACCCTCACTCGTGCCTTAAAGTTTTATTTAGAGTTCTGGAATGATATTTGAAAATCAAGGGGAAATAGGTACTAATAAATTTCCCCTCAAATTTAAATATTCCTTTTGCGTGAATTAGGCGGAACAGAAATCCTTTTTGCGTGAATTAGGCAGAACAGTAATCTATTTTACGTGAATTAGGCGGAACAGGATTTTCTTTCGCGTGGATTAGGCAGAACAGGAATAATAACTTTTGCATGAATTAGGCAGAACAGGAATCTCTTTTGCGTGAATTAGGCAGAGCGGGAACCCATTTTGCGTGGATTATGCAAAACTCACGCAAAAGGGATTCCTGCTCTGCCTAATTCACGCAAAAGAGATTAGATAAAAATCGTGTTACAAAGTGCTAGAGGGTCATTAGACAGAACAGGAAGGAAAACGAAGGAAGGACATGGTGTATGTGATGAAGACTCCATATCTCAGACAATCAGTTCAACAGAAAACTTTAGATTTTCACCAAAAGTGGGAAGCTCACTTCATTTTCTCTTACTAGCCACCATTATAATTCACATTTCTTCACACGTATTTAAACATCAAATAATACTTCACAGCAAGCGTTGCGCGATTCCGGACACAAGGAATCGTGGACTGATGTTCCTAACTCTTTCGACTTCCCGCTGACACATTTCGTATTCGCTACTGTCAAAGGCTTACTATTGGCCCATTTTGGACACACCTTTAAGTAGAGTTACCAACTTTTGAAAATGGAAATACCAGACACCTTCCTGGAGTACATATACTCCTAAAGATTGTGACGTCATCGCTCGTCAAAAATCTGAACAATCTGAAAGTGAACAACCTTCTGTATGAACAACTTTCACATAAAATTGAGCGATTCGGAATTCGAATTTAATAACTTTAGTTACTTCGAAAGCATTTATTAATCTTACTTATCCCAGTTTTGGTTTAGTCGGCACATATAATTTTTGTACTCTTCCATCAATTATACATCATATTTAAAACAGAAAAACAAACGTAATTGGCAATATAATTATGGTATGCACAAAATAGAGTTGAAAAATAAACCTTATTAGCGTCGCTGGGGATTGTAATGTCTCATAATCCCTGCATACTTTTACTGGATCTCGATGCATTATTTAATTGGAAGATGTAGCCGAGGATAAAGCAATGCTATTGTGCTGCCAAAATGTCTTGAGCCGTGGCAAAAATGCGAACTAAAGCTCACATCCTCACACACCCACGCGTTGAGCCAATAAGGGTTCAGCTGTTGCTAAGCAAGAGAAAGCGAGTGGAACTCCTTCACCCGATAGCAGCGCTTGCAACGGAAGACTAGGGATCAAGTCAATGTGGCATTAGTATAGCTGCGCTCTTGAAAATGTACTTTTGTTGACCTTTAGCAGTAAATGCCATTTCAAATATGATAGATTTAGCCAAAAATAGACCAAATTGACATTACTGTCCCCTTGCAAACGATAACATTACTGCAACGGAACAAAAAATTTATTGTTTAAAGGAATTGTACTATGGCCGTGATCTGTCGGTTGTCAAACGCGGTTCAATTTAGAATCCAAGATTCAAATAAATCTATTTTCCACGGAATTAAAAAAAAAATCATCTGAATAGAACAGAGAATAAGGCTAGTAAGAGGAAAAATTACCGGACATTTAACATCTGGTTTTGAGATCGTACCGGTTACCTAACAAGGAGGTCAAAAACTGAACTGTCCGGTAAAATACCGGACGGTTAGCAACCCTACCTTTAAGTCAGTTCATATCTGAGAATTTTGTTGCGACCATATCTTGCAATTACACCTTATAGGGAATATCTTGCATACATATTGCATACTGCGGTAATATGCGTTTTTGAAGCCATATGTGTGACTTCCTATACACTAATATGGACCCACATTCCTCGGTTTCTCGTGTATGAAATAGCGCGTGTTGCAATGTAGCTTTTGCGCTCTTTTGAGCAGCACTAACTGTGAAACTAAACTTTTTCCACCATAGGTCCAATAGAACATTATTTATTATTTTCAGTAATCGTGGTGTGAGGAATCATCTCCCAAACGTGTCGGTGTTGTTTTGAAACACCGCGTATACATATGAATTCACACAATCCTTGTGAAATTACATCTAATTTCCTAAAGTATTTGCTTTTACTTCAAGAAGCTCATCAAGTGAGAACCAGTGAGAAATTGAGTGTTTAAAACTAGTTGTATGGTATGCGACCGAAGTTTACCAAGGAAGACTCACGTTAAACACTTTTCCCAGTGCGACGGCCGCTGTAATATCAAGGTCACTCGCTTTCTGTGACTGCGGCCTAGATTTTCTTAAGTCATTAGGATCCGTCTTCATACGTTGAGAATACCTGATGCTACTGTGTAAGTGAATTGCTTTCTGCTCTTCTGGACGTGTTGTGTCTTTTCATTCTTATACATTAGGCTTTTTTTTTTTTTTTTTAAAGAGTTTGATGTGTCCGTCCATCAGACCAAGAGACGAAAAATCTCAAAAATTACCGTCAATTTTGGTCGGAACATAGAGGGCTCGAAAGTTCGGGAAAAAGTTCGTTGATGAAGATGACATCCAAACCGGAAGTGTTAGTAGAAGCCAACCACTTCCGGTTTTACGTTGATCATGATAGAGAAAAGACATTCATAGGTATCGAGAAGTGGTTTCCAAGCAATCGACTACCAAAAGAAAAAATACTTTTAATCTCCTTCTTTAGCTCTCTACTAAAACCGGAAGTGATAGAAATTCACTACCATTTCCGGTTTCAATATTGATCTCCATATAGTGCCAAAATAATAAGAGATAGCAATATGTGGTCTTTCGGATTCCATTTAGTGTTTTAAGAATAGGTACTATCTTCTCTCTTAGCTTTCTCTTCGAGCCGGAAGTGATAGAAATCAAAACCATTTCCGGTTTTAACGTTGGTCACCATAGACTAAAAACGATAATAGATAGCGAAAAAGCATTTTTCTGCAGTCAATTAAGAGCCCCCCAAAATATATTTCATCTCCATTCTAATCTCTTTACTAAAACTGAAAAGTGGCATAAATCAACCACTTCCGGTTTTATGTTGGTTGCTATTAAAATGAAATGAAATCTTTTAGTTTTATTCCCACCATTATACCTTTATCCTAAGGGAGACGATGATTAAAGGAAGTGAATGATAATGGAAGAATTGGTGGAATGAGAAAGTGAGAGGACATGGAGATACCTCGAGAAAAGTCCACGGACACGATGTTGTCCACCACAAGCTTACTTGGCCGGAATTGAACCAGGGACCCCACGCAACAGAAGTAAGGATTCTACCATTGAGAAATCGTGCTCCCTTGATTGCCATAGAATAAAAGAAAATGGTAACAGGTAGTGAGAAGTGGTTTTTCAGCAATCAATTAAACATCCCAAGAATATATACCGTAATATCTCTACCGAAACCGGAAGTCATAGAAATCTACCACTACTTCCGGTTTCTATATTTATTAAGAACATATCAAGGCATACAAAGTAAAGTGATTCACATGATGTACACGTGATACTACTACTTGATGGATTTCCAAACTATTCTGTGCAGAAGTGGTACCGTGGTTCAGTGGTAGAGCGCATGTCTCTGGTGTGTGTGTGTGTGAGCCCTGATTCGATCTCTCGGCAAAATAAGTTTTGTGGTGGACAACACCGTGTTCGTGAGTTTTGGCGGGTTACTCCCGTTTCCTGGCGCATTTCCATTCTATCAAATTCTTCCGTCATCATTCACTCGCCTTGGATCACCCGTCTTCCTTAATCTAAAAGGCACAATTGTGGAACGTTATACTTAAAGATATTTTATGCACAATGACCCAGTCCGCTCGCCTGTCGATAGGTAGATTTTCGAAACACAAACGGTAAGAAATAACGGGAAGCAGCTTTTATTATTTTTTTTTAATGGTAGTAAGAGCTTCCAGAAAAGGTTTTATTTTCTTTTCAACAAACTTACAAAGTTCGTTACTGAATTCTCTATGTGTGTCTGTCGGTCTGTTATTTGCGATTGTTTCTTCTTCAATGTTATTTCCTCCATTTGATAGAGCATCAAAAATTATCGGAGAAAGTGACGTAATTTTTCGCGTCACTCTTACCGTTCTCGAGATATTGATCAAAAAAGTTCCGATTTCGGGAGATTTAAGAAGCCATATCTCGGAAACTATAAGCTATAGAGAGAAGTATATAAATAGTATGCTGGCCACTGTCCAACTGGCCAGTGGCCACCAGTTGATGTTGATACCAAAATGTTCACCATCCTCTTAGGTATTTATCAACACCAATATTATCTCACTATGACTTACTGTTCCCGAGATATTGGCCAAAAATTAATTCTGATTTCGGGAGATTTAACGAGTCATATCTCAGGAACCATAAGTCTTAGAGAGATCATATTGGTGTTAATAAATACTTAAGAGAATGGTGAACATTTTGATACCAAATAGTAACCGGTGGCCATTGGCCAACTAGCCACCGTTCCACAGATATTGGCCCAAAAAGTTCGAATTTCGGGAGACTTAAGGAGCAATATCTCGGTAACCGTAAGTCATAGAGAGATGATATTTTGCGATTTTTTTGCGAGAAACAGAAGAAGGTGCGGTTAAAAATATTTACTTTTACATGTAGGAAAAATCACAGGTATCCTTCCCATTCCATCTCTCCATTCTTTTAGAGTTCGTTCTGGCAATGCTCTTGGAGTAGTCTCACTGGTTTAACTCTCTATTCAAGCCGGAGCTGGTAGGAAACCATTTCCGGTTTTATCACTGATCGACATAGAGAGAACGACAATATGTAAGTTGGAGAAAGTTATTCCATCCTTATTCGTCTAAAACCAGAATGTGTTAGTACCACTTCTGGTTTCAATAGGGCCATAACTCCCAAAAAACAGAATTGGAA
Organism: Thermobia domestica; assembly: GCF_964235325.1. Classification (NCBI taxonomy): domain Eukaryota; kingdom Metazoa; phylum Arthropoda; class Insecta; order Zygentoma; family Lepismatidae; genus Thermobia; species Thermobia domestica. The sequence continues at coordinate 16,670,771 of NC_137469.1, read as the reverse complement.
TATGTTGGAAGTAGCGTTGTTTTGTTATGTACTCGAGACCCACAGATATGAGATGAAATTAAATCTTTAAGTATTTCCTCCCACCGTTATGCCATGTAGGCTGAAGGAGACGGTAATGATGAGAAATGAGTGAAATGGTGGAATGAAGAAAGTAGGAGGAAACGGGAGAGCCCCAGAAAACCCACGTATACGGTGTTTGTGCACCACTTGGCGTGAACAGGAATCCACCTAGGGACCCCACGCACCAGCGGTGAACGCTTTACCACTGAGCCACCACGGCCATGATCCACAGGTATGCATTTTTTTTTTAATTCGAGGCTATGACGAGTTCAGTTTGTATTTGTCCCTACATTTGCATAGCAACTAACAACTGAAAGATGCAGGGAAAGGCTAAAAGTGATCGTAGGGGGGGGGGTGAGTCTCTCCCTCGCCACCTCCTGGCTACGGAGCTCTGTCCAGAGAGCTTCACTCCTCTATTCCCTTGGAAATGAAAAGAAACACAAGTTGTGTGGACTAACAACTGTAGCATAATTCATTCATTGCGGAATGTGGGTATTCTGTCTCGTCGAGTGGGTCAAAAAAATATGTGACGTTGTTTTTCTTTGCGCTGGCCGTTTTTCTGTTTCAGCAAGTCATCATTTTTCGGTTGGAAGAGTTAAAAAAAAAAAAATGTGCAGGCACAGATAACAAAAGATTCTAGTTGCGTAGGCTGTCGACCTCATCAACAAATAATGGCGCTGACGCTGAACAAAAAAGAAAAGTATAAAAAAAAAACATGATCGAAATGGCTTGTATTTATGAAGAAGAGTAACAAGGATCCTGTAACACAATTTCATAACCTTCTTTATTGTGTTGGTTTGCAATAAGTTAATATAGACCCCCAGCTGTTATGTCTGCAACGGAATAACCTGTCAAAGATGTTGATTAAACCTATTCAAATGCGAAGTACAAGAATGATGTATGAACCCTACTTACTTACAGCTATTTAAGATTGAAATTACAAGCACTAGATATGGTTTGCATTTTAAAGTGATTGATTGGACCACCATATAGAACACCAGCATGTATCCCACAAAATGCTGATTGGTTTGATTTTAACGACCATTTTAACCACAAATGCTGTATACGATGCAATATTTAGTAATATAATATTTTCATAATCCTTCGGGGAGAAGAGAGCGAGAGGCTGCATGTGAGGGAAGTCCCGTTAGTAAAAAGTGTTGTAGTATCACATAATAGCAGGGGTAAAAGTGTGGGAGGACGCGGAGGTACGGCGTCCGCCCACCTCCAAAAATATGTACGGTGTCCCCCCAGTTCCTAAAAATTACAATGGGCAAAGATAGGTAGGGAGACGGCGTGACGTTATGCTGTTACGTACCGTCCCCCTGCCTGTTCAGATCCACTTTTATCCGTACATAATAGTAAGGGAATAAAGGTTCCCTTACTAAAAAAGTATATTAAGGAAATTTTCTTCTTTTTGTTGTAAAAGAAAAAAACTTCAATTTTTTACTGGTGTGTCTTCTCTCCCCCTAAAATGAAGATCTCTGGAATAGATATGTATTAGGTATTAAGTATGTGGTATTTATTGATCTAGAGAAGGCTTTGGACCGCGTGAATTAGGAATTATTGGAAATTCTAAAGAAGGTTGGGTTGGAATAGAAAGATCGAAGACTTACAAGAAACTTACATATGAACCAACAAGTAAGTGTTAAAATAGGGTAGAAAATGACAGAGGAGAGTGCAATTGGAAAGAGAGTTTGACAGGTATGTTGCTGTCTCTCGCCTACATTATTTAATATCTATCTAGAAGAGATAGTGAAAAAGAGCCTACAAAACAAAGACGGCATTTCAGTAGGAGGTAGAATGATTAGGTGTACACGGTTTGCAGATGATATTTCGCTTATTGCAGAATCTGAAGAGAAAATCATTAAGATTACTCCAATGTTCTCGGGATTGTTGTCAGAGTGAATGTTTCCGCTGAAACGAAAGCTCAGCACAGCAACATTCACTCTGGCAGCAATCCCAAGAACATTGGATTAATAGTAGACGCCAGCAAAACTTCAAGATCATCGAAGTCAATAAGATGTTAGAAAACTTTAGGAATGACTGTGGAGAATATGGGATGAAAATAAATGTTAACCAAGACAAAAGCCATGGTGATTGGAACTAAGCGGTCGGTGTCAAATATAGAAGTAGGAGGGGAGAAAATAGAATAGGTGACTAGTTTTAGATACCTACGTACGTAAACATTTACTTACGCAAAAATAATAAAATGTGGATATGGAAAAGAATGGGGAGAATCAGCTTGGTCGAACGGAAAACGAATAAGAGAGTCTTAGAAAGAGAGAGGAAGAAAACAACTATTTAGATATTATTAAGAAGAGGGAAAGACACTAGCTACTGTATCATGGGGTACGTGCTTGAGGGTATGGCGGAAGGAAAAAGAGGGAGGGGAGAAGGGGACTACAATTAATGGACGATAATCAACACGGAAAAATCGCTCGTAAAGACGAAAGGTTAGTTCAAGACCATGGAGCCTGTAAGCTTCTCAGCTGCAGCAAGTAACCTGCAAATAATGGCAGAATACCTATGATGATGATGATGATATTTTGTCTTAGGAATGTAGCAGGGTCACAGTGCTTATGGAAGCTGTAGAAGAACTGCATCCCCTGAACAAACAGAATAGTACATTCGTATAAACAAGCGTTTCTCAAACTTTTTACGAGGACGACCACTTTCATTACTTACATTATTCTAGGGACGAGTCTATCCCGTTCGAAAGCAAAAATTATCATTTATTTTATTTTTTTAAAAAAAATCTAAAAATAATGTTAATTAAAATTCTCTCCTCATTTTACACCAATGTATTAATGGGACAAAATGCATGTTTTTTTTTTTTTTTTAATAATTCAGGGCAATTACGATTATTTTGTACAGTAATAAGCTACTGAACTTTATATAAATTTAAATTATTAAATTGTGCAATTTGTTATTTGTATAATGAAAAATTTCTCAATCTGGAGGTCAGGAAACTCTAGGAGGGTCACAAGAGGAAAAAAATACGGGTTGTGAAGAGATATCAAAAAGATAAATGTAATTAGAATATTATTATTATTAAGTATTTTGCCTTTGGGCAGGTCCTGGACTAATGAGGATTTTTTCTTCTTAATTTTCAGTCTGGGCCTGGGAATGTTTCTTCCACTTTTCTCGATCTTCAACTTCTCTTTTAAATCCCAATATTTTCTACTAACTTTCAAATAATCGATCATCTGTGTTCTTCCTATTCCTCGCTTCCCTTCCATCTTTCCTTCTATAGCGGTGTGAAAAAGACATTTTTTTTCGCAAGATATGTCCAATCCAATTGGCCTTTCTACAACGGATGGTGGCTAGAAGTGTCCTCTTCTCTCCTATCCGTTTAAAAAAAAATTTTCGTTTGTTGCTCTCTCTGTCCATTTATCTTCTCCGTCGTCTTCCAACACCACATTTCGTAGCTCTCTAAATATTTATTCTCTAACTTCCGTAATGTCCAACTCTCTGAACCATACAGTCCAATGCTCCAGATAGAAACAGAAAATTTATTTTTAAAGATTATTTTGAGTTTTGAGAGACATATTTTGTTTTATGTCCATGCTTAACATTAGCTCTGCCTGTTGGGCTAGTGCTATCCGCGCGAGCCCTTGATGCACGGAGTCTCGGATCTCACATTAGGTTATAGATCCACGTCTCATGTAGCCTCGCTACTGAATGGGACGCTAAACATCAAAATCAAATTAAGTAATTAAAATGTTTCATTAATAAGTGCAAGAAAACATTATTTAGTTTAAGGAATTGGGGAGAGAAAGTTTAGTGCGGTTACCCATATCCAAGGGCACCGATCCTGGGGGGACTGAGCCCTTCACCCCAAAGCTCATGTGGGTCCCCTTATAGTATTGAAGAATATACAATATTTGGCATAATTTGAGTGTAATTTGTCTTACAATTCTCATATATGCCTTCTGCATCTGAATGCCGCCCCCCCCCCAGCCAAATTTACAGAGAAATCGGCGCCCTTGCCTGTACCTTCTATTATCATTTTATTCTTTTTCTTTCGATAGACCCTAATAAATTTGCAGAATTAAGATTTAGTTCATTACGACATAAGCTCATTTCTCGAGTTCTTTTGTATTAGGTAACTAGCGATTGAGGAAACTCAGTACACCTTCAAGGAGTACTTAGAATAAGCTTTTTTAATTTTCCTCTTTAACAGTTCGATAAACTTCTTTTTTATTTTTTTCTTTCTTTCTTAATTTTCCGTGTTTCCTCTAGCGTGTGAGTTAAGATGTTGATTATGGCAGCTATATTGAGGCATATGTTAGTGAAAAAATATAAATAACCGCACGTAACAATGCTTATAAAATCAACACTTACGCAAACATCATAATATCAGGAAGTTTTAGCTCCATCACGTTTTGTTGATCGTTGGCTGGAGAATCTTATAAAACTAATGACCTTCTCTTGTAATAAGAAGGTTTTGGGGACCAATTTTTCAGGTCAATTGAAGTTTTATAGCAAACATATCGTCGCATGAAAAACCAGAGGAATGTAACTCAATTTTCGTAGGTTTACAGGCGAGAGGACAAAAATATTAGTTTCTTAGAGAGATATGTTTTTAATAAGATGGTAATTGAGCTACAGTACAACAAATGATCGACAAGGAGAACAGATGGCATTACGTTTCATTTACACCAAGTGGGACTTTCAAAATTATGTCCAAACATGGAAGAAACGTATTTTTGGAGTTACGTTCCTCTGGTTAAGGGCGCCGATTTCTCTGTAAATTTGGGGAGCCCATTCAGATGCAGAAGACACATATGAAGATTTTAAGACAAATTGCATTCAAATTATGCCAAATATTGTATTTTCACAAATACAATGAGGGGGCTCACATGAGCTTTGGGGGGGCCCAGGTCCCCATGCCCCCCCGGAATCGTCGCCCTTGGTTCTCATGTGACGATATTGTAAATTGACATATACTTACTGATGTGAAATAACCGGGTATTTATTTATATGGGCAAATAACCTGAAATGTGCCCAAATACCATATTTGAACTAGGTATCTTTGATCATACATGATTAGGGGTGCCCCCACCGGGTCCGTACCCCCCCAAAAAAACTACGTAACTAACATTAATACACTTTCTCAACATAACTATAATTGCTTAACAGAGAAATGATTGATGTAGTCTAAACATTTTATTTTACACCTTCCTTTCCCTTATAAAACCCAAGGGACGTGGTGACTCAGTGGTAGAGTGCCTTACCTCTGGTACGTAGGGTCCCTGGTTCGATTCCCGGAAAAGTTAGTTTGTGGTGGGTAACATCGTGTTCGTGGGGTATCTCGGGGTACTCCTTGTTTCCTCCCACTTTCTCATTTCACCAATTTTCCAATCATTATTCAATTCCTTAATCATAGTCTCCATTAGCCTGCAGTGGTTTTCAAAGTGGGGTACGCGGACCCCTGGGGGTCCGTGGGACATATCCAGGGGGTGCGCGACGCCTAAAAATTGAAAATTGTTATAATAAAATGGAACTGACAGCTGTTGTGCAAGAAGTATTTTTTTTTCAGTTACTAAAAAGGAAGCAATTAGAAATTATACTTACGTTTGTAAATTTAAATGTTTTCCTATTTTACGAAATTTCTGCCGTGTGAGTATGAAGAGTTGTCTAAAAAGGCATTGCAACATTTGATGCCTTTCCCTAAAACTTACTTATGAGAAGAGACAATTTTCTGCTCTTTGCAGTATTAAAACCTTTAAAGCGAAATCATCTTAATTTGCAATATTTTTCTTGATCTTTTTCTTGTCAGTGGTAATTCTAATCAGTTTAGTTTTTAATACCGTGTGAAATTTCAGATAGCATTGCAAGGGGGGGGGGGGGGTCCGCGGATCACTTTCCGAATGCACAGGAGGTCCGCGTTATCGGAAAGTTTGAGAACCACTGGCCTAAAAGTCACCATCGTGGGACGTTAAACTGAAATATTTTGCCTCATTTCCTTTTTCCTATAAAAATAATCTAGTTCTATCAATTTTCTTTGAGAATACAGGTGACAACAATTAACAATTAGTTACCGTCTTTTCGGGTGCAGAATAACACAGGTTTAATGTTATATAGACTTATTGGACCCCCTCGAAAAAAATTTTTGGACCCCTCTCAACAAAAAGGACTGGATGCGGGCCTGTACGTAGTAATATGAACATTGATATCTTCAATAATTGCTTTCCAAACACTTTAAAATATAATCATTCCTCGGTCTCTTAAGGACGATACTTTTGATGGATATCAAAATGTTGTTGGACAAAATCTAGAGCAGAAGATTCAGTTTGAAAGTCCTGATTTTAAACTACCGTAAAAGAAAAGTTGAATTTACTGAGTTATTGTGCACATTTACAGTACAAATGTACTTTACATTGTCAAGAGTGTATTGTTGGAACTTGCAAGCAATTGGCAATATTAGATAGATACCCTACACACAAACACACACCTTTTATCAGTTGAAACGAGGGATAAATGTAAGTTGGACAAGTTATTTCCTTAAAGCATCTTAGCTAGATACAATAAAATGTTATGTTTTTTTTTTTTAATTGAAAATATATTTTTAGGAATTCTGCAAGAGAAAAAGTCAATGGGCCAACTTAGACTTCCAGCTGAGATGTCCCGAATCTAAAGCGATTGAACCTTTTTCATTAAGGGTCTTCACTACAGCGAAATTAAACTAGCGCTAATTTTAGAGATTTTACGTAATACCTTCAAAACATAAAAATATTCGAAAAGCGGAAACGTAGTGAACTAGACAATACAATTTTGCATGTGATACCGTTATCACAACTCATCTATTTGCTTTCGATTTGTAACTGCAGATAGATTTAGCATTTTTTTTTTTTTTTTTTTTTTTTTTTTTTTTGCGAGTTCTGTAAATAGCGGCATACCTAAAGCAGATAGGTGAATTGTGGTAAAGGTATCACTTTTAAAATCGTATTGTCTAGTTCACTACGTTTCTGCTTTTTCGAATATTTTTATTTGTTTCGAAGATATTACAGAAAAACTCTAAAATTAGCGATAGTTTAATTTCGCTGTATTAAAGATCCTTAATGAAAAAGTTTCAATCACTTTAGATTCGGGACATCTCAGCTGGAAGTTTAAGTTGGCCCATTGACTTTTTCTCTTGCAGAATTCCTAAAAAATATTTTCAATTTTTAAAAAAGTTTATAACATTTTATTGTATCTAGCTAAGATGCTTTAAGGCAATAACTTGTCTCTTTTAATAAATAATTTATTTTTAAGAAGTGAAGATACAATTCAAATTTACGGTTGATCATTCAACAACCTCTGTAGCTGAGACATAACTCTAGGAATGAGTGTTTAGAATAAGAGTCAAGAACGTAGTAGCTGCTTTGATTCAATTAAGTAAACAAAATACAAAATATATACTATACTATACAATTCCACGTACCACGTGTCTTTGAGCGGCTCCATTTATTTATCTATTTATACATAATCCTGAACATTGTCGGCATTTACAGCCTCACATATAGCAAAGACGTCCCTCGGCGAGCACGTTATCTGGGGAAGGGAGAAAGAAGCGGCTTGGGACCTGTATGTACAGTCAACAACAAAAATTCTTTCCGTTTTGGAATAACGGCGGTATTGGTGGAACGTACAAAAAATTACATTCGTTTTAATTTACTGAAAACTGTGCTCAAATTGTTCTACCATTCTGAAGCTATTTACGAAACTGATTTTATAAAAACGAGAAGAACGTTTGTCGTTGACTGTACTATTTGCCTGGTATGAATGAGGAAAACCCAGGAAAAGCCTCATTCAGTATGGCTGACCTGAAAAGATTTTTAGACATATACGACCGAATGCCTCTACAGGGAATCGAACCCTGGATCGCTCGCACCAAAGCGGGAGAACGGGGTTAGCGACTACGCCACGCGAGGTCACTTTAGCGGCTCCGAATGTACAGCGGTGGACACTTCTAAATGGTACACTTTAGCCGTAAATTTCCATATGGCTGTACCATTTAGAAGTGTCCACCGCTGTACAGTACGGTACAAAACTACCTTGTTCTGACTTTTGATAAGTGTTTGCAACTCGCTTATCTCGAGAACGAAAACGAGCTATCAATAGACGATTATCATATGCGAGATCACCATTGAATTTACTCGCCCCCTTTCCAATGCCATGAGTTTGTCAATAGAGAAATCTATTTGGGAGGTTAGAGAGTGATTTTCGTTCCAAATTCGGAATCAACTATACGGACAGACTTCTGAATTACGAGGATACAATAATTGAAAACAAATTTCAGTTTCACTGGGGACGTAATGACATTTCTACTTTCAACAGAGAAAAAAAGCATTTTAGGTCTCAATACATTGACGAGAGCGAAGATCGAACCAATTCTAGGGACACTAAAGTCTTAAAATGTATCGCTATCAGATTTTGTTCTTCAATGAAAATTCAGTATTGAAACCAGCTTATTTTTTCAGGAATTCGTTGTGCAATTCACGGTAAAATTTGCGGTAAAATTTTTAAAAAAGGGTTTCTTTGAGCAATTCATCCCGAAACTCTTACAGCTAGCAGATTTAAAAAAAAAAAACAAAAACAAAAAACAAATCAGGGTTTTGCTGCCAATTCACGAGAAAACCCTTGCGAACAGCATACGAAATATTTTCTTCTCAGAAATTTGCTGAAGAATTTAATGTGAGATTTTTTTTTTTTTTAATTTAGGTATTATCTTAGCAGCTCGCGTGAAAAACCTTGAGAGTAGCAGACGAAAAATTTTTGTCAAAAGATTCACTGAGCAACTCATGAGAAAATCATCACACTGGAACTGTAACACTTTAAGACAAACATATAGTGTCATATCTCATTCATACTAATGTTACAGAAAAATAATCATAATTTAACCAGGGGCGTCATTTAGGGGGCAGGGAGGGGCAATTTCCCCCCTGAGTTGGAGATTTATATAGATTTTATTAATACAATAGTAGTAAATCAGTGAAAAACGCGAAATTTTACTTATATCAAGAGGTCTTGCCCCTTCAAGCATAATCTGAAATGACGCTCCTGAATTTAACGCCCCTAAATGTAGACGCCTCGAGCAGTTGCCAAGTAATTTTTGCAGTACCTGAGAATGAATATTTCTAATGTTCTTTTCTACTGCGTATAGGCATACATAAGTACATTTAACTGTTTATATTCGCAAGTTTTCTTAAAAGAATATTAGTGTACTAACAACTTTAACACACACACTTTCTTTCTACGGAACAAACGTAACGAATGTGTTTGTAAAATTCTTTCTTGCTATACAATGTTATTCTTTTATCTTCGCCATAAACCCAGTTTGACAAGTCAAGGCGTGTTGTGTTTACATCGGTACATTGCACAAAAAGGTGTTTCACATTTTAAAAGTTTATTTATGTTTTCCTTTCTTGCTCTTTCTTCTTCCACTTCCGAGCTCCGATACAAAAGAAAACAATAATTACGTTGTGAAGAATTATGAACTCAACGGTGTTTGCATACTTAGTAAACTTTAGTCTGTGCATAAGTTGGCGATCTGAATACAAACCACGTACTCAGCAGAATTTCGCAGTTGCATGATCTGTCAATAAATAAGAGTGAATATTTGCTTGATGTTTTGTGTATTATTATTTTTGAATCAAAAGATTCAACATATTTCACTTAAAATTTTTCACCTTATGTCTGGAAAACTACATATAATGTAGCCAAACCTGAACTATCACTTAACTCAGTATGATGTGCTTATTCCGTAGAAAATACGAAAACTCGATTTAGGGGCCGTTCAAAAAATTTGTGGCGCCTAATCCAAAAACTATTGGCCTAGATCGCAATCTTTGATGCATTTCTTTTTTTTTTTTTTTTTGGAAAATCCTAAAGTTCTTGGTTGGCCAAGATCGCAATCTTTTGACCTTTTTTTTTTTTTAGATCATTCCTAAAATTCTTGTTACAGATATGTATCTAATACTGTCTACCGGAAGCAACAGTCAATCCATGTAATCCAAGACCTATTTTGTTTAGAAAGCTTGGATTATGACTTTTGTTCGGGTCACCAGGGTTTGGGCCTCACTTCTCAGACCTAGTGATCCAGACAGTTAAATGACCCCGACAGACCGGCAACCCGGAAGCTATCGTAATATAAGGAGAAATTAGATATGTGGGCTTTCGGCATCTATGGCCATGTTAGACCGTCACTAGAATTAGGATTAGGAATTAGATTATTGAGGCTTTCGCCATCTATGCCCATGTTAGCCCGTCACTAGGATTAGGATTAGGAATTAGATTTCTGGGCTTTCGGTATCTATGGTCGTGTTAGCCCGTCACTAGGATTAAGATTAGGAATTAGATTTCTGAGCTTTCGACATCTATGGCTATGTTAGCCCGTCACTAGGATTAGGATTAGGATTAGGAATTAGATTTCAGGGCTTTCGGCATCTATGGCCATGTTAGCCCGTCACTGGGATTAGAATTAGGAATTAGATATCTGGGCTTTCGGCATCTATGGCTATGTTAGCCCGTCACTAGGATTAGGATTAGGAATTAGATTTCTGGGCTTTCGGTATCTATGGTCGTGTTAGCCCGTCACTAGGATTAAGATTAGGAATTAGATTTCTGAGCTTTCGACATCTATGGCTATGTTAGCCCGTCACTAGGATTAGGATTAGGAATTAGATTTCAGGGCTTTCGGCATCTATGGTCATGTTAGCCCTTCACTAGGATTAGGATTAGGAATTAGATTTCTGAGCTTTCGACATCTATGACCATGCTAGCCCGTCACTAGGATTAGGATTAGGAATTAGATTTCTGGCCTTTCGGCATCTATGGTCATGTTAGCCCGTCATGACGTCCCTCGTAGATCATACTATCCGAGGGAAGAAAAGGAAGGAAGCGGCATGGGACCTGGATGTCAGGTACTATCCTGGGCATTTGCCTGGTGTGAATGAGGAAAACCCAGGTAAACCTCACTGAGGATTGCTGGCCTGAAAAACCTCTTACACTGTTACAAGCGAGTGCACCCTCTGAAATCGGACCTGGAACCGCTCGCACCAAAGACGAGAGCATTAGCAACTACGACACGCTGGGCCACATAAGCTTTAGAGCATTGCTGCTGAATTTTATAGTAGTATAATGGGATTCCCTGTTTGAATTTGAATATTTAGGTGGTTTGACTATTTCAAACACAATTTCATATTTATTCGCGTTTCCAGACTGAAAGATAATGCAGTGGTTGTGAACAAAGTCCATACAAAGAGATTTAAGAAAAACACTGTTTGAGCTCATCAGTGTCTCGTACGAGGTGTGCTCAAAAAGAAACCGAACTTTCAAAATAGCGCGCTAAAAGGCAGAGGGAGCGCGCTGCGGTTACTGAATGCACATACTGGCACAGGTTTAAACAATAAATTGCTATTTGCTGAGTTTCGTTATGCTCTTTAATTGGTGAACTCTATCCGTGGAAGTAAGTAAGCACTTGCTTAAGTTGTTCATTGAATTAATGATACAGTGGTAATGAAAAAGCTTAAAGAACATGTGTGTGTGTGTACGAAATTTTGCTATAAACTTGGAAAAACATTTAAAAGACATTTCACAACTGGGTTTCAATTCATTCAGATTCTCTTAGTAAAAAGAAGAAAAAAGGAAAGGAAAGGAAAGGAAAAGGAAAAGCAAATGAAATGAAATGAAATCTTTAAGTTTTACGTCGCACGGTTATGCCGGTTAGGCTAAAGGAGACGGTGATTATGAGAAATGAATGAAATGATGGAATGAAGAAAGTGGGAGGAAACGAGAGAACCCCGAGAAAACCCACGCACACGGTGTTTGTCCCCCACAAAGGAAAAGAAAAAGAAAGAAAGAAATAAAATCTTTAAGTTTTACGTCGCACGGTTATGCCGGTTAGGCTAAAGGAGACGGTGATTGATGATGAGTAATGTATGAAATGGTGGAATGAAGAAAGTGGGAGGAAACGGGAGAACCCCGAAAAAACCCACCCCACAAAGTTCACCACAAAGTCCACTACAAAGTTCGCTTGGCGGGGGCTGGGATCGAACCAGGAACCCTAGCACGAGAGGTGAACGCTCTACCACTGAGCCACCGCGGCCCCAAGAAAGAAAAAGCGCGCATGAGTTGGTCAAATATTAATGTGATGTTTTTTGTGTTTTTTTGATTGCAAAGCCATTGTCTACCATAAATTTGAATCACGTGGTCAAGTGAGAAATGAATAGTTATGCCAGGACATTTTAGAGCAATTGAGGGATGTTGTGTGCTGGAAGAGTCCTGAATTGTGGGAAAACCAGACTTAGATAGTGTACCGTGCCAATGCGCCTACTCACAGTTTGCTTCTCATTCATAGTTATCTGGCAAAACATATGAATATAGTTGTGTTTTATCCATCCTATTCTCCGGATCTAGCCCCAGCAGATTTTTTTTTCCGTTTTCCAAACTTAAAATCACTTTGAAAGCACATCGTTTCCAAACAATAGAGGAAATTCAGAACAATGCGATAAGAAATCATCTTAGAAAAAGCTTCTCATGAGGCTTTCTAAAAATATTAGAAATGTTGAGAATGGTGCATTGCCAGTAGAGAAAACTACTTTGAGGCAGATTAGTGTTTAAAATGTTGTACAATGAACAATAATTATGTTATAGCAAATGTTTGGTTTGTTTTTGAACACGCCACATATATTCTACATGACAAGTTTTACGAGCTTGCTCGATAAAATTAAGAAAAATATTTTGCTGTTATTTTCAATGATTCTCACAATTTTATTCTCTGATAGACCCTGTAGTGACAGTATCTTTCAAAAAGAAGTCTGCAGGGGCTAGGTCCGGAGAAATGGGTGGATGAGATACAATGGGAGTCTCATGTTTTGCCAGATCACTGCGGATGAGGAGCGAAGCGTGGGTAGGTGCATTGTCGCGCTGCACCACCCAATTCATGCCTCTTTCTGCGTACAACATACCTCAACTGCGCTAAAAATGTTCTGGTACAACAGTTTTGTTTACAATTTGACCACGTGATACAAATTCATTATGGACAATGCCTTTTACAACAAATATCACTTTGATATTTGAACGATTCTTATGAATTAAAAAGCAATTAAAATGTCTCTGTAAATATTTTGGCAAATTTGTAGCAAAATTTCACACACACACACACACACACACACACACACACACACACACACACACACACACTGTTCTTCAAGTTCTTTCATTGTCATTGGATCATCAATCCGATGAACAACTTGTGCACGTGCTCACTTAAGCGGATGTAGTTCGGAGACAAACAGCCATAGCGAAACTCAGCAAATGGTATAATTTGTTGTCTAAACCTGCTGCTAGGGTCGCTTAGTAGCAGCAGCGCACTCCCTCTGCCGGTAACAGAATATAAAATACCAAACGAGCAATAACCAATTTCCAATGAGTGAGGATAGATTTACATTGAAGTTGCACAACCCGAGCGTGACATAATGTCACGTGGTATTATCATTGTGATAAAGATTGAATAAAACGAGTCCTGTGGGGCATTCTAACCCTCCTTAGCTTGCTGACGCTCGCTCAGCTATGTTTCGTAATGTAAGTAAATCACTTTTTTTTTTAATCAATAAAGTTGCGTGTGCAAAGTGGACTAATACCACGTGACATTACGTCACGCTCGGGTGCTGCAACTTCAATGTAAATTTAACCTCATCCATTTCAAATACGTTCCACACGCAATGACTGAATGAAGCATGTCTTGTTTCGTTACGTTCCGTAAAAAAAAATACGGCACGGAAGCATGATAGAAATAATAAATTTTGATAACAAAATCTACCTGTTTTCATCATCATTTTTAAATGTCTCCTTGAAAATATGTATTCACAAACTATTTGATAAATTTGCAAGATCAGAATCTGAGGAAAATTCACTCATATATTGAAGAAAGTGACCGACATTTTTCATATTTTATACAGGGTGTTTCAAAACAACACCGACAACGTTTTGGGAGATGATTCCTGACACAAAGATGAGACAAAAAGTATAGACCATCCTGGGTGCAAAAATGTTTCCTTTCGGAGTTATAGGGTGCCGAGAACATGAAAAAATCAAGTATAAAAATCCATTGAGCTTATTGGCCAATAGTTACTGCCTACCGTATTCGAATCAAGACTTAACTTAGGAACTGATATGTATATTATCCAAAAATACATGTTTCAGAATCCTAAAGTACTCACGCAATAATATTTTAGAGGTAGTTTGGATACGGGCATATAATTTGAAGTACTCAATAACTACCTCTATAAAAATTGTTGCGGAAGTACTACAGGATTCTGAAGCATGTATTTTCGGATAGAGCACGTCTTAGTTCCTTAGTAAAGTCTTGAACTGACTACCGTAGATCCCATAGTTTTAGAGCTATGGACCTTTAAATTTCTTTTTTTTTTTTTTTTCACGTTTTCGCAGCCTATAACTCCGAAAGTAGGCATTTGTGCACCCAGGTATTATAAAGCGATTTTTTAAAAAAAAAAATTTCTTCTACATATATAAAACATGCATATTGTATACCAATTGTAGCCTGGTTTTCACAATCGGATAAGGATCATCCGCTTGATGTTTCACGCGTTTCACTTGATTTATCATCAAATGACGTTCGTCTTCGTCAGTCAACGTTTGTTATTCTTCAAGTCTCTCCCTTGAAGGAAAACAATCCTCATAGTACTCACTGTTTTTGTGTGACTTTAGAAAGACCTGCTGCTGTGTTGTGCTTGGAGCTTGCTTGCCTAAGCAAAATACTCCACAACACGACAAGAAATCTCAGTATTATTACAACATGGAAGACTTCTGTCCTGTTTTGTATGAGTAAGTATAGCTTTATTCAAATTATTTCCAACGCATGTTCAAATTACGATGTACACTCATGTCCAAAATTATTGTCACATGTCTATAAATATGTTGTTGTAGGAATATAATTTGATAACGAATTGGCCCGGTATTTCTTATAATGTTAGTATGTGTATAATCGGCAAAGACATCTATATGGAAAATTTCATGTCAAAAGAGCAGTAAATAAGAACAATAAAACGAAAATAAAACTTTCTTGTCCATTTAGCAACATTTTGTTTTACTCATTCTAATTTTCGTATTTATATAATTCTTTTCCTATGGCATTTACCACAAATATACATTTCTCTATTATACACATAGTATCAGTATTAAAAGTACCCTACAAAATCATTATCAAATTATATTCTTACAAGAAGACAGTAATAGGTAGGCGACAATCGTTTTGGACATGAGTGTACGTAATGTTACATTTATAACTATATTTGAGAAATTTACGAACACACCGTGCAAAACAATTAACACTGATGTCCTTCCCTCTGTAATACTCATCGCTGGTGCGTAAAGTCCGTGGTTAGACCCCAGTAGCCGCCAAGTGAGCTTTGTAATGGATAAACTCTGTGAAGTAATTGGGAACTACTGTCCTATAATATAGTTTGAGTAGTTGCTGTATCTGGGAAAAGTCCACTGGAAATAATTACTTTCTTCTTGTAATAAGTTCCTCTCTGACGATTTTCTAAAAGAAAACGACCCCGGGATTTTGTTCAAATTTCAGAAATGTTTCTTTTATTAATAATCCCACAATATGGGAGAAGTGACTTGTTGGGACTGGGGGGGGGGGGGAGTACGGACCCAGAAATCTAAGAAACAATGAAAGGGATAGTTTTGTTTCTGGACGGGTGGAGAGAAAGTAGTTTTCTTCGGAATGCCGAAAGTGCCTATTATAACTTTGGTTACACTTCATAAATAAAGGTTTCAGTAATAACTACAGCACAGCATGACAATTTATGAAATGGGAATGAAAAAGCTTGGTGCTGTACCATTCATCTTAGTAATAATAATAATAATAATAATAATAATAATAATAATAATAATAATAATAATAATAATAATAATAATAATAATAATAATAATAATAATAATAATAATAATAATAATAATAATAATAATAATAATAATAATAATAATAATAATAATAATAATAATAATAAATATGTGTGTGTCATAAACTTTTCGCATGGAAAGCAGTCACCTAAAGCTACAGATAGATCTTCACGAGATCTAATCGACTACGAAGTCTTTATTTTTTTATTTCTGTTGTTCTGATTCAAAATGGAAACTGACCACAAAATCTTTCATCTTTACATGTTACAATGTCGTTTTATTTGCTGTCCTGTTTGAAAATACCAAGACCGTTCATTATGTTCTAAGCCTGAAGGTGGCGTAACAATCGTGGGATGATGATTGCATCACCCTTCTTTAGCATAAAAACAAAACTAGAGGGCGTTACCGTCTATCATTCGGTTTTAGTAAAATGCGAACGCTATGTCTACGAGCGAGCAGCGCTACGATATCCAGAAAGTCACAGTTTCCATCTCTGCTATTCAGCAATGCGGGTTCCAGCTTCTTTCCTTTCTCGCCGCACCCACAAGATTTTTTGAATGGATCCGGATTTGAACCCACTTCTCTTGTGTTTAAGTCAGCCTTGTTACCGACTGAGCTAAGGCAGCTCCAGCTTATTCTTATAGTACCGGTATATTTTTACTTTATCACAGCAGAGGCTTTTATGACAGTGTTCATAAAAGATTTTGACTAAAAATAAATAATTCAAATATCGAGACTTTCCTGAAAACATATAGGCTTACATGTTCCTAGAGATGCAAGGGCTCGGAAAAAAACCGGCTTTTTTGGAAAAAAACTCGGTTTTTTCTGCTTTGCTTTTTTGCTTGGGAAATTTTGGGCTTTTTTCAAAATACTGCTTTAAATTGATAAAACAGACTTTGTATCGCTTCTCTATAACACAAAAAATCATTTAATTAGTGGTTGATGCTGATAATAATATAAAACATCGAAAATAAACTATGAATTTCGAAAAAATATTTCAAACAATTTTTCTTCAGCATATTTACATTATGAATTCCACAGGATTAACCAATGTATATAATAAGAATTTTTTAACCTCCTATATACAAAAGTAAGCAAAGTTGGCAAGAACCGTGGTTGTTTTTGAAAATGCCAAAAACCCGTTTTTAGGGGGATGTTTAAGCCAGGCTTTTTTGGTTTAAACCAGGCTTTTTTGACTTAGATTTTTTGCTTTATGTATTTATATTACATATTCACAAAAATAAGTTTGTTTCGCCTTGATGTTATTATGCAACAGCGGGGTTATGCCGGAAGAACTCCCATAAGCTTAAAGAAGTGCGGTCAGTAAATTTCTTAAGTTGAGAATTTCCCGCCCTAGCCATTGGGAAAATCCCGTCATTACTTGAAATGTAAGACAATAACGGGAAAATCCTGTTATTGCTTTGCATGTAAAATTTAAAGGTCAACGTACCATAATCAGTACGCTAAAACTGAGGTATTAAATTACAAATTTAGTACCGGTACGTAGATATCATTGAAAGTCCAATCCAAGCTAATGTTGGAAGCTACGTAGGCAATCGATAAATTTTGCCAATTTCTATCAATATATTTAAGCAATATTGGCTTCTTTATAAAACAACACGCATTTAGGCATGCAGAAATATACAATGTAGTTTGTTTCGTATATTTAGGCTTAACATCCTTACGTAATACCGAGGTTATCAAGGAGAAGACTTTCGCTTAAACTGACATCCGAACCGCTACTTGGGTTACGCATGAAAGAAGGTTTGTGGTTCGACCGAGAATTGAACATGGGACACCTTGATTAAAAGGTGAAAGGGAAATAAAACTATTGCAGGTGGTTTGATATCTGGAAACGTTACCATGAAGTTCACACGATTCGCATTTTTCATTCTTTTTATTTTTGTGGTTTAAACCAGTTATTAAAAAAAAAAAAAAAGTTGGTGTAAACCAGCCAACCCTAAAAGTAAACACTTCTTTTTAAAGAATACACAAATAACTAGCAAAATAGTATGTAGTATTTTTACTTCAAAATATTCCATACCCTCTTTTTGAAACAAAATAAAATTAAAATAAAACATAAGAGAAATACTAGATTTATACGATACACTTAAAGGCTGCACATCTAGAGCTTTTGGTTCTGTATATTCTTAAAATTCTACAGTTAAGTTTTATAGAACCACCATCACAGTTTACCCAATCCTCAAGTTTTCTGAATTTTTAACAAGAGGGATTCAACATATCATTACGGAACTCTCCCCCCCCCAAAAAAAAAAAAAACTACGGAATATATTTAAGTTAAGCTAAATACAACTCCACGACAAACATGACTGAGTGATTAGCTTTTGCGCTTCTATCGGGAAGTCCGGGATTCAACCAGCATTCGACCATTCTGACAAAGCTTTTCTTCATTCCATCTGTGAATGTAGAAATAGTGCGTGTACTGTGAGTTGGGCGACTTCCTTTTTTATTGTTTTTAAATCGTTATTATTACTAATTACCAGCAGTGACGGTTTTGCGAAGGTTAGGGGGGCGGTCTTTCGGACTGAAGCCCGTTCCCCAAAGTTACGGAATGTCTGCAACAAACGAAATATCTATTATTTATGCCTTTACTCATAAACTTTAAGCTCCCGTCAAATAAAAATTACGAATGTTTAAAAAAACTAAACATTAGTAAGAAACCCTTCCCAAAATACTTTTCTAAATCCGCCACTGATTCTCAGTATAAAATGATTTTTAAAGTTGTATCCGGAAGATTATTGCTAAACATATAAACGAAACGAAATATTATGCCTGTACTCATAAACTTCAAGCACTTCCCAAATAAAATTAGGACTTTTTAGGAAACGAAACAATCTGAAAAAAACCCTCCTAGAGTACTTTTCTAAATCCGCTACTGATTATTTGTATAAATTGGTATTCAAGGTTGTGTCCGGAAAATTATTGCTAAATCACTTCACAGCTACAGTATAACAGAAATATGGAAGTACGGCTTGACGGATATATTGAAAAACGTACGCTTTGACGGATAAATGGAAAACGGGCAAGTTTAACTTTTGCGCTAGAAGCTAGAGTACTAAAAGCTCTTAGAAATGAAACACGGATGACAAACTAGAGAAGAAAAAAGATGTCGATAACTCAAAAGTTAAAATAAAGTTAAATAGCCTCTAAAATTACCCTCAAATACTACATTCTTCATGTTAGCTTTAATTCGTAAAACACGTGCTCCATCCATCTTGATGGTGAATTTCAGAGCGAAATATCACATTCAGGTCATGGAATTCTTATCTAACTATAGAATATACTATAAGAAAGCTATTTAGATAGAAAAATCATGAAGTTGAAAAAAGCCAAAATTTCCAAAATTCTCGTTTTTTTCCCAAAAAAGCCGGCTTTTTATGTGAAAAAAACCATCGATTCAAAAAAGCCGGCTTTTTTGCATCTCTACATGTTCCGCCATTGACATGCACTCACATAAATTTTGGAAAGTCGGCGCTGTTGCTTCCACCATATTCCCATACTTCACCCCGAGTAACTTTTTTTTCAGAAACTGAAGAAACACTTACGAGGTTGACGTAACAGTGACTATGATGAACTAACGTTGATCCTTTATTTACGAGATTGACGTAACAGTGACTATGTTGAACTAACGTAGATCCTTTATTTACGAGGTTGACGTAACAGTGACTATGATGAACTAACGTTGATCCTTTATTTACGAGGTTAACGTAACAATGACTATGATGAACCATCGTTGATCCTTTATTTACTTGGTTAACGTAACAGTGGCTATGATGAACTAACATTGATCCTTTATTTACGAGGTTAACGTAACAGTGACTATGATGAACTAACGTTGATCCTTTATTTACGAGGTTAACGTAACAGTGACTATGATGAACTAACGTTGATCCTTTATTTATGAGGTTGACGTAACAGTGACTATGATGAACTAACGTTGATCCTTTATTTACGAGGTTGACGTAACAGTGACTGTGATGAACTAACGTTGATCCTTTATTTACGAGGTTGACGTAACAGTGACTATGATGAACTAACGTTGATCCTTTATTTACGAGGTTGACGTAACAGTGACTGTGATGAACTAACGTTGATCCTTTATGCTGTTCAGGCTGTAACATAATCTTTCTCTCTGCGGTATTCGGTCTCTTTCTGATAAATGTGCTAAGTTCATTAGGATCATCGGAGAAAGTTATGTAGAAATTTGAGCAAATACTTCGAACATTAATTTTCCTCTTATATATTAATTTTCCTCTTATATATTAATTTTCCTCTTATATATTAATTTTCCTCTTATGTATCAAGACTTACTGAACATACCTCGTAAAGTTTAAAATTACTTTCCTCTGTAGCCTTAGGTAAACAAAATCATGTTCAGGGCAGTAACAATGTGCTTAAACGGCTGTTATCCTTTTTTATTTTTGGGATTTCTTGTTATTAATATTGTAAATCATTACCGTATAAAAGTCCACATTTCCTTTTGCTTTTCCAGCGTATCGTAATCACTAATAATAATAATAATAAAAAGATCAATGATTTCGTTTTGACAAAGTAATTGCGGGCACTGACCAACTCGTGAGATAACCTATAATAGTAATAAATTGAATTTGAAGGACACAATCACGTCCTTTCCGTCTGCTTAATCATAACATGTTTTTACCGAAATTAAGAAGGCCATCTGTTTTTTTTGATATGAAATTCGTGTGTAGACCTTGAATTCAAGAGTCGAGACGCCTTCTGCTGTTTATGAATGAACCATATAGCTCCAAGAAACACTATAAAGGTTTGTTAGTGGAAATACAACCAAAGAAAAAAACATCAAATATATATCTATTTGATAATTACCACGTTTACTAAAATTACTATTATTATTATCATTATTATTAATAGAACCAAACAGTAGGACGTATGAAATTATACTGTAAGCACTACATACGTATATCTGTTTCTTTACTTCATAACACTTCAACAAAGGCGAATTTTTTTAATTCTGTTTTTTTTTTTTTTTTTTTTTGTGCAATAGTTAAATATGACGATTATCACGCTGATTTAATGGAAAAAAAATCCCTTAACATCTTTACAGAAACGGTGGTACGTAAATCCGTCACTCAGTACAATAACTATCGGACGAAAACTATTTTTTATGTTTGCTTACAATAGATAAATAGTGCGATTTTGTCGATCGAGTTCTTTGGCGACTTCACGGGTAACGGTGGCTATCCATTTTCCGTTTAAAATCCATAACATTCCCTAGCTACTATGCAACTTGCACAGTCGCAAAGAAATGTTGGTTGCCTATAATGCAAGGATAGGTAGTTTTTCTTATTGCAATTATCTCGGCCAAGTTCATTAATGGAGTCAATCCGTTAACATCTTCACGGGTAACGGTGATTATCTATTTCCCATTTACAATCCAAAACATTTCCTAACTACTATGCAACCTGCACTGTCGCAAAGAAATGTTGGTTGTCTGTGATACAAGGATAAGTAGCTTTTCTTACTGCAATTTTCTCAGCTAAGATCGTTAATGAAGTGAATCCATTAATATCTTCACGGGTAACGGTGCCTATCTATTACCCATTTACAATCCATAACATTTCCTAACTACTATGCAACCTTCACAGTAGCAAAGAAGTGTTGGTTGTCTATAATATAAGGATAAGTAGCTTTTCTTATTGCAATTTTCTCAGCGAAGATCGTTAACCCATTACCAGCCAAACACTTGTATCGTTGTTAATGTCATAAAATGTGTTTATTCATATCTGTTTGAGATATAAAGTCGACTAAAAGCAAAGAATTTAATAGGTGAATTCTGTATCATGCAGAAGAGACTGTGAACAAATGAGAGGAAATGAAATATTGGAAGAATATCTTTCCAAACACTTTCAAAAAATAGTAAAATAAACCGTCCCAAAAAAGGGACAATGGCTGATAATGGGTTAATGAAGTCAATCCGTTAACATCTTCACTCATAACGGTGGCTATACATATTCCGTTTAAAATCCATAACATTCCCTAACTACTATGCAACCTGTACAGTAGGAAAGAAATGTTGGTTGCTTATAATACAAGGATAAGTAGCTTTTCTTATTGCAATTATCTCGGCCAAATTTGTTAATGGAGTGAATCCGTTAACATCTTCGCGGGTAAGATATATTCGACAGTGGATTTTAGTTTCAATTTAAGGATTGTGTTGTCGTTTTCAACGTTTCTTGTTTCTTGAAATCCCTTCCAGTTCTTATCGTATACCCAGATTTCTATAAGCTTCGCTCACATTTTTTTTTAACGTGGTTGGAAAATGTTAGTTTTGTGTCAAAGATGGCCCCGAGGTTTTTAAACTTTTCGATCCTTTTATTATTTATTTTACCAATGCAATAGTTAAAATTTTAGAGGTGTGTTCTTACGTGAGTATGACATAAAATATTTATGTACATTAAGGTACAGATCATTGAGTTGACACCATTTGGAAACAGCATTTATATTGTTTTATCAAGATACGGAGTCATTGATAAACTCAAGAAAATAAAAATAACTTAATATTTTAGAATTTTTTTCAATTTTCAACGAACTTAAAAAGTGTGTTACTTGAATTCTCTTTGTCTGTGTGTGTATGAGTGTGTCTGTTACTTGTGATTTTTTCAATTTTGAGACCTCCATTCGATAGAGCATTAAGAAAAAACTATCTAATTTTTCGCGTTACTCTTAATGTTCCCGAAATATTGTCCAAAAAAGTTTCTATTTCGGAAAATTTAAGGAGCCATATCTCGGGAACCGTAAGTCATAGAGAGATCATATTGTTGTTGATCAATACCTAAGAGGATGGTGAACATTTTGGTACCAAATAGTAACCTGTGACCACTGGCCAACTGGCCACCATTCCCCACATATTGGCCAAAAAACTTCGAATTTCGGGAGATTTAAAGAGCCATATCTTGGGAACCGTAAGTCATGGAGAGAGATGATATTTTATGGATTTTTCAATTTTAAGCCCTCCATTTTGAGCATGTATCTTCGTAAAACAACATATCGTAGAACGTTGTAATAAAACTCTTAAACAAAACATGTGGAAAAAATTTAGTACTTAAATTATAAATGGATAAATATATTACAAGAATTGTTTAATGAATATAATAATAAAGTACATAGAACAATTGGAATAAAGTCTGTAGAAGTTAATAAGAAAAATTAATTCTTTTTAAGTTCTTTCTGGCAATGCTCTTGGAGCATTCTCAATTGGTTCAATTCTGAATTTTCCTATTTCTCATTTTATTTTTTTAATTTTTTTTCTCGCTTCTAACATTATGCATTGACCAGACCATAACATTCTCATACTCAACTCAAGAAAATAGTAGAAAAAAAACTTAGTATTTACTATTTTCCTTCATTTTTTCATACTACAACGACATTTTCATGATCTTGCAATCAACATAGAATTCTAAAAACTCAAGTTATGATGGCCCTAGGTGGTAACCAAAACATACTGACAGCTAATTAGCTCGAGGGAAAGAAAAAAAAAACAAATTTTAATAACTCTTTTGAGTTTTTGCCTCACTCTGCGCCACCACAAACGATGCCGCCCATATGCGGTATACAATTGAATAGTTAAAGATTAATGTTTCGATATTTATAAGCTAATATATGTATACCAAAATATTTTATGTTCAATGAGGTATTAAACACATATTGTATAAATTAGAATTTTGTCCCACATTGAAAGTAATGTAACTAAGACTTAATATAACTTCATAAATGAAATGTGGACAGTTAAAAATGTATTATATTTTATACTGAACATACATGACGTCTTTAATGATAATATAAAAAGGAATGGCATAGCATGCAGTTGTAATTTGTAATGATCTTTCATTCATAAATCATAAAAAGTAATTATACAACTATCTGAGTATCAGATGATATAAACTAGTACGATATTATTTATTCTCTCTCTCTCTCTCTCTCTCTCTCTCTCTATATATATATATATATATATATATATATATATATATATATATATATATATATATATATATATATATATATATATAGTATTTGACTTAGTATAAAAGCATATTTTATATAAATCATTGAAGTTTTTTTAAACCATTAAGTAACGGGATACCACAAGGCTCTAACTTTGGACCTGCGTTATTTCTTATCTATGATTCTAATGTATTATATTGCTTAATCATCATTTAAACCACACTTATTACGTAATGACTTGAGTACCTTTAAATGTTGATCAACATTATTAAATTACATTACCGATTTGCAGTTTGTACACTATTAAACATGTAATACTAAAACAGTGTTTGAAACCTAATACTTGAATGTAACTTAACTCGGTAAGTTCTTTTCTAAAACATTAACAGTATTGAAGATAAGATTATAGAAAGAGGTTTGTAATTAAAAATAGTAAAAACTAAAAAAAAAAAAAAAAACACTGTGCAATCAGTGTTACTTATAACACGAGACATTTTTAGTTTCGTGTAATGGACAGCATTATTTGTATGAAAATTTGAAGAGTAATATCAGAACAAAGAATCCCACAATCAACACAAGGTGTACAATACTGTTTGCATTTAACAACAAAAAAAAAAAGTGTAAGTCATAATGTCAATCCATAGAATTATTTGAGCTGAACAAAAAAGTGCAGGTGGGTGGTATAAATCAGTATGCGTAGTTTTTGAGGAAATCAAGAAAACCCTATAACTTAATTCAGTACAATAAACATGCCACGTGTTGAAATGATTTTTTTTAAAATTAGATTTCAGTTTAGCGTCCCTTTCAGAGGCGAGACTCTATGATACGCGGATCTACAGCATAAAATGGGATCTGAACGATATGAGCTTCCACCAGGAATCGAAGCCGGGTTTCCAACACCAAAACAGTGTACACTACGTGGATGTTATCTATTAAAATGAAACATATATTAAAGAATGTCTAAAGTTTTCCATCATGCTACTAGTAAGACAATAGTACACAGTAAAGATAACGATTGGGACATCAATAACTCGAAACTGAAGGGAACATAAAAATTCGAGTTATCGAGTTTTTCGAGTAATCAACGTTCGAGTTATCAAGGTGGCCACAACAAAATTTGAGATACCAAGGCTCAGCGTTCCTTATTAAAAATGACTATATAGGGTGGCCCAAAAGTAGGTAATGATCAACTCATTGCTTTTTATATCATTTCTTATTGTTATCCTTCAGGTAAACTTAGTTTCTTTATTATTTGTTCTTAATATTCTTCCACTTACATCTTAAACTCGGAACAACTAAAGCAAATAAACCTATAAAGCTAGAATGTTATACTTGATCAATGCACGGGTGTATACCTACTTTTGGGCCACCCTGTATAACCTCTATAACTCCAAGTTTCAACCTCTAATTCGAAGTTGTAGCAACAATGACAGAACTAACAACAGTGACAGTTACGTAAAAGCATAGAGCTAAGGCTTCGAATTATCGAGGTCACTTTAAAAAAAAATGACGTAGAGATTAACAGATACGAAAGTTCGAGTTGTCAAGGAATTCGAGATGTCGAGGTTATATGGTCAACGTAAATATATATGGTCAATGATTAGCTCTGAAAATTTGATTTTTGTTTATCTATAATACTGAGAAAAATCCGTTCACCGGACAGCGGTATATTGTACAAATATACGGAATCCTCTTACTTACTACAGAAATCAGTATGGAGCATAAGTTATCCATATGCTACATAGGCACTGCCCTTAGATGTTATATCATGCCGTTCCAGGATATCTTATATCTAACAGACTTCCTTATAGTACATATATATATGTATGTTACCTTCGTCAGCTGTATGTTATATACGTCCATTTGTATATGAGATCCTGACCGCCTATATTGTTTCATACGGAAAGTACGTATAGATGGAAAACTCATACAGAAAATATTATAAAACATGCGTTTTAAGTTATAGTACTTTTGCTGTACGTTAAGTCCGAAAACTACAGATTTACACATGTAACATACTATTTTACGTATGCCACATACGATTTTCTTTCTCAGTGCACGTATGAGAATTATAATAAAGGACAGAGAACATCTAGCCGAACATAATGATATGCTTGTAGGTAAATTCTAATGCTTAGTTTTCGAGAAAATCCAGTAAAACACAATTTTATGTGACTAAGAAAAGTCCATTATTTGTTGCCAATAATAATTCATAATTTTTATTCTGCTTAAACAAATAGTTTATTTATTTGTGTGCTATATGTAAATAAAATACATTGTTAATGAGCAAATTCTATCTATTGTTGGTCTTCTCCTAACAATGATAGACATACTCATAACAATGATGCATCTGTCTGACGATACTCGTACTCAGAAAGACCTAAATACTACAAATACAATCTTCTTGTGTGTATTTTTTTTTCTTTAAATAACAATCTATTATGTTAGTGAAAGATAAAGCAAACCCACCAGCAAAGGAAAGATAGTAATCCTTTTTTATAAAGTTCAATATCAAGCTTCAATCTCAATATATTAGTTGCGACACCAATTTGCAATTCCAGTGCAACTAGCTCTTTTATCTTTATTCCTTGATTTTCCTTCTACATATTTAAAAGAAATTAAAAAAAAAACAACTTGTATCCACCTTCAATGATAAGGAACTTGTTTGTGACAAAACAAGACTAGTTTTCGTATCAAAACTAAATGGACTAGGATTCACTATTGTTCGAGAATTGAGTTATTATATTTGACAACAATCAAGCAATTCATGCTGGGATTTATTTGACCACTTGCTTTAGCACTGTCCACGTGACCTTAAACTATTGCGACATAAATATGAATGTAGTATTCTAATAGAAGATGCATTTAGTAAATTTTACTACCATCATCACCATTTACTACTATTTCCAACAAGAAATATTTATTTTAAATAATATAGTCATGGCAGATTTAGCCTCCCCCTCGAAACTTCCTTTCCGTGCAAATGCACGTGTTGCACATATGGTAGAGCCGCTCCTGACTGCAAGTGTCAGAAATCAAGCGCTATTTCTGGTTGCCATGTTAATCTCCAAAGACGAAAGAAACGTTAAGAGATAATGAATGATGTCGTCTTGATATGAGTTCAAGGTCCGAGGAGCAGATTCTATCTTTGATCTTATGGCTCTATTGTAATCAATAGTTAAAGATGCACCACTTCCAGTGTTCCCCACGTAATGTGAAATTTGTCATCAAGACGAGAAATACGTTTACAAATTCAACACGAGACAAGAAATTTCTCCAGTCTTGTGTGCAACACTAGTTCCCTTACATCTTTGCTGTCTAACACGGTTATATTGTTATAGGATTAGGATTAGGAATTAGATTTCTAGGCTTTGAGCATCTATGGCCATGTTAGCCCGTCACTAGGATTAGGATTAGGAATTAGATTTCTAGGCTTTCGGCATCTATGACCATGTTAGTCCGTCACTAGGATTAGGATTAGGAATTAGATTTCTGGGCTTTCAGCATCTATGGTCATGTTAGCCCGTCCCTAGGATTAGGATTAGGAATTAGATTTCTAGGCTTTCAGCATCTATGGCCATGTTAGCCCGTCACTAGATTAGGATTAGAAATTAGATTTCTGGGCTTTCGGCATCTATGGCCATATTACCGCGTCACTAGGATTAGGATTAGAAACAAGATTTCTGGGCTCTCGGTATCTATGGCCATGTTACCCCGTTTATCTATGGCCATGTTACCCCGTCACTAGGATTAGGAATTAGATTTCTGGACTTTCAGCATCTATGGCCATGTTACCCCGTCACTAGGATTAGGAATTAGATTTCTGGGCTTTCAGCATCTATGGCCATGTTAGTTCGTCACTAGGATTAGGATTAGGAATTAGATTTCTGGGCTTTCAGCATCTATGGCCATGTTAGTCCGTCACTAGGATTAGTATTAGGGATTAGATTTCTGGGCTTTCGGCATCTATGGCCATATTAGTCCGTCACTAGGATTAGGATTAGAAACAAGATTTCTGGGCTCTCGGTATCTATGGCCATGTTACCCCGTTTATCTATGGCCATGTTACCCCGTCACTAGGATTAGGAATTAGATTTCTGGACTTTCAGCATCTATGGCCATGTTACCCCGTCACTAGGATTAGGAATTAGATTTCTGGGCTTTCAGCATCTATGGCCATGTTAGTTCGTCACTAGGATTAGGATTAGGAATTAGATTTCTGGGCTTTCAGCATCTATGGCCATGTTAGTCCGTCACTAGGATTAGTATTAGGGATTAGATTTCTGGGCTTTCGGCATCTATGGCCATATTAGTCCGTCACTAGGATTAGGATTAGAAACAAGATTTCTGGGCTCTCGGTATCTATGGCCATGTTACCCCTTTTATCTATGGCCATGTTACCCCGTCACTAGGATTAGGAATTAGATTTCTGGGCTTTCAGCATCTATGGCCATGTTAGTCCGTCACTAGGATTGGGATTAGGGATTAGATTTCTGGGCTTTCGGCATCTATGGCCATATTAGTCCGTCACTAGGATTAGGATTAGGAATTTGATTTCTGGGCTTTCGGCATCTATGACCATGTTAGTCCGTCAATAGGATTAGGATTAGAAATTAGATTTCTGGGCTTTCAGCATCTATGGCCATGTCAGTCCGTCACTAGGATTAGGATTAGGAATTAGATTTCTAGGCTTTCAGCATCTATGGCCATGTTAGTCCGTCACTAGGATTAGGATTAGGGATTAGATTTCTGGGCTTTCGGCATCTATGGCCATGTTAGTCCGTCACTAGGATTAGGATTAGGAATTAGATTTCTGGGCTTTCGGCATCTATGGCCACGTTAGTCCGTCACTAGGATTAGGATTAGGGATTAGATTTCTGGGCTTTCAGCATCTATGGCCATGTTAGTCCGTCAATAGAATTAGGATTAGGAATTAGATTTCTGGGCTTTCGGCATCTATGACCATGTTAGTCCGTCACTAGGATTAGGATTAGGAATTAGATTTCTGGGCTTTCGGCATCTATGGCCATGTTAGTCCGTCACTAGGATTAGGATTAGGAATTAGATTTCTGGGCTTTCAGCATCTATGGCCATGTTAGTCCGTCACTAGGATTAGGATTAGGAATTAGATTTCTAGGCTTTCAGCATCTATGGCCATGTTAGTCCGTCACTAGGATTAGGATTAGGGATTAGATTTCTGGGCTTTCGGCATCTATGGCCATGTTAGTCCGTCACTAGGATTAGGATTAGGAATTAGATTTCTGGGCTTTCGGCATATATGGCCATGTTAGTCCGTCACTAGGATTAGGATTAGGAATTAGATTTCTGGGCTTTCAGCATCTATGGCCATGTTAGTCCGTCACTAGGATTAGGATTAGGAATTAGATTTCTGGGCTTTCGGCATCTATGGCCATGTTAGTCCGTCACTAGGATTAGGATTAGGAATTAGATTTCTGGCTTTCGGCATCTATGGCCATGTTAACCCGTCACGTATGAAGGATGACGTCCCTCGGCGATCACACTATCCGATGAAAGGGTAGGAAGAAAGGATTAAAGGTAAGACTTACTAAGATTAGGATTAGGAATTAGATTTCTGGGCTTTCGGCATCTATGGCCATGTTAGTCCGTCACTAGGATTAGGATTAGTAATTAGATTTCTGGCTTTTGGCATCTATGGCCATGTTAGCCAGTCACGTATGAGGGATGACGTCCCTCGGCGATCACACTATCCGAGGAAAGGGAAGGATGAAAGCGGCTTGGGACCTGTATGTTAGGTACTATTCCGACATTTGCCTGGTGTAAATGAGGAAAACCTCGGTTGGCCTGAAAAAGCTTTAACACTTTTTCGAACGAGTGTCCCCACCGGGAATCGAACCTGGGACCGCTCGCACCAAAGACGAGAGGTCGTGTAATTCATAGTAAGTACTAATACAGTGAAGAGCATTTATCAACGTTTTAAGATGCGTAAATTATTACAGAATACAATCCAATAATAAATTACTGTGGCTCACTGGTAGAGCGTTCATCTCTGATGCATGGGGTCCTGTGTTCCACCCCAGCTCGCGTCACGCGAGCTTTGTGGTGGACAAACACCGTGTGCGTATGTTTTCTCGTGGTTCTCCACTTTCCTCCTACTTTCTTCATTCCATCGTTTCATTTATTTCTCAGCATCACCGTCTCCTTTAGCCTAGCCGACATAACCATGGAACGTAAATCTTAAAAGATTTATTCCAATAATAAATATGGTTTGAATCTTGTTATATCACATCTTTAGTGGACCTCTGATGACGCGGATGAATCCTGATAATTTCAAGATTATATTAAGAAGAAAATCAGGCCCGAACAAGACAAGACGAGAAAAATTTTCCGAGAATCAGGACAAGATGAGAAATAATTCTTCGATCATCAAGATGAGACGAGAATTCTATTTAAAAAATACGAGACGAGACAATAAATTTTATTTCTTGTCTCGTCCCGTCTCGTGGATAACACTAGCATTGAATTCTTATTGTTAGATAGTCTATCGTAGTAGTTTCACACGGTAAGCAAAACTCAGTTGTTTTTCTTATCAGTGACGTAACTAAGGAAGGGGGAAAATGGGGATTGTGCCCCAGGCGTTGGATTAGGAGGCGCAAAACTGGGCAAATATTTATTTTCACTATAAGGCAAGGAAAGGATTTTTAACAAACTAAAGATCATACAAACTTAGGATAACCACGACTCACCAACCTTAGGATCATATCCATAGATCGGTGGTTCTCAAATTTGTTGTTGCCGCGACCCACATTAAATATTAAAAAGTACTTTTATTCAAATACACATTGTCATTCTACGTAATGGTGGGATTTCAATTTTGTAAATCATAATTCTAATTTTTCCATATAAAGGTAACACAGAGCTCATACTATTCTCAACGCAATGCCCTACCCGGAGACATATTTTGACTCACCCATTCTCCTTCCATCCTAACACAGCATCTCTACTGACTGTACAACAGGGCAGGGCTCTGAATAACCACTTACTCTTCACCTCATTAACAAACGCTTCCAATTTTCACTTTCTGAATGGTATTTACTTTACAACATACGTTTCTGCATCAAAATAAAATTTTTACAATTAAAAGGAAAAAACTCGCGACCTACCAAACAAACGGCCCGCGACCCACACTTTGAGAACACTGGCTATATAGCATAAGTTAGCTTCAAAGCTCTCTTTTGAGGACATTGTAAAAACCTTCGCAGCCAAAAAAAGCCCACAAAGTTAAATTTTATTTCCAGCTTTTTTATGTTTTCGTTTAACTTAGATCGATTTAAGAGATTTGTAAAATGTCAGTACAACACTCGAGACAACAGCTTGACTGTTTGTTATAATTAAATATTCTATTCTAAAACAACAGACTGTGGATTCATTCTACACATCCCGATATAATTAATAAAACGTTGTGATTTTCAGTTATTATGATAAGACTATGAGACTACTCGTATAAGAATATGGGAAGCATTCTACTCTCAGATTATTAGGCAATTAAACACTAACTAGTTTGGTGTTTTATCTTGCACTAAAAATTAAAGTATGTACTGCAATTTTGAAATCAAACTTTACCACTTGAAGAAAAAGAATGGAATAGGAGAATTAATGTGTGATACCAATATCAGGTGTAGTCGGGGAGAGTTTTGGTTTGGTTGGTCGCGGGAAGGAAGGGGGCGGATGAGGCGAGTTCTTGCTCGAAGCGACAGCTAGTTTAGTTGCGTCCCTGTTTCTTGTAGCTACCTATTTTTATGAAAGCAGTTTTTTAACCACCAAAATATAATCAAACCCACATCTGTCAGAATTGCCAAAAAAATAACATCAAACGTTGCCTTCATCAAGGACTTCTTTAATAGAGTTATTATTACAGCAGACAAAGCTTAACGGTATGACTTTATTATTCACTTATTTTTCTTTAATCCACAGACAACTGGTCAGTAAACTAATTATATACCTCACGTGATATAAATTCTTCTGTTGTACGCTATCGAGACTGGGCAGTAATGATAACCTCGTAGAAGGTCACTAAAAATGACCTAATTATTACTTGCAGTTCTTAGTCCTAGAATAATAAATTACTTGATAATTGAATAATTACAGGTACAGTTTATGTACACAAAGTAAAACTTATTTTCGTATAAGTGGCCAAATAAAAGCAAAAAAGGTTTCTGTAACAGCATTAATGGAACAGTGTCTATCTATAAAAAATTCTATTATGTCCAAGATAAGTCAAGGTTTGCTTTTGTTACTGTATATCTGTGTGTGTATCTACAGTCTGAATAATTAGAATGATTTAAAAAAAAATAGTTCAGTTGTTTATAAAGTTGGGATGCAGTCTGGGTCGAAAGTAGCATGAACTTATAAACATGCCATTCTATAGCTGTTATTGTAAATATATTATATTGCATGTTTACATAGAGGAAACAAAACGTATGTCGCCTAAGTAAAAACATAGGTTACATACGTAAATCTGGTAGTTTTTGACATTACGTACGACCATATATAAAATCGTACAGCAAACGTATAACTGAAACGTATTATTTATAAAACTTTCCGGATAAGTGTTCCATCTATACGTACTTTCTGTATGAAAGAAAGAACTGTATATACGGCAGGCGGTAACGATCTCACATACAGATGAACATATGTAATATACGTATACGTATATAATTTACGGAAGACTGTTATATGTCAGATATCCTGTAGCGAAGCCGGAACAAGACAGCACGTACGTAGTATATGGATAACGTATGCTCCGCTCAAATTTCCGTAGTAAACATATGGATTCCGTATATTTCTACAATATACCGCTGTACGGATAACGGATTGTTCTCAATGTAGATAAAATATAATTTGTATACTATGAAGAGGCGATTAATATTTGTACGTCTTAAGATTATTTATTATACGACGTATGTAAATGTTACTTAGACTGTCCTCATTAATCTGTATATACTAAATACGGTATACAATAAAAGTTATCATCAGTGTTAATGATTTTGACGCGACTGTAGCACAATCATAGATTTTCAGAAGACATTAATTTTAAGAGAAAAATAATATCGATATAGGGTTGTCACCTTCTGGTAAGCCTGAAGAGGAACACACTTATTGAATATGTGCAGATTACCAGGTTCTAATTCCTAAATTTGTACTTGGAACAATTTATAAAGAGTAATAGAAGTACATGTATTCATGAATGAAAAATTAAACCGAAAGGACACGAAACAAAACTCGTAAGATCAGATATGTTGGTGGTTAGTTGAACAATAGTTATCAATCATTGAACTGGTAAAAGAACAGCATCTTTTCTGATCATTTGGCTGCTGCTAGTCCGAAATTTTTTTTATATTTCTGAATGTTAATCATCTTCTACACGCAGTTCTTTTCGTCTTGCTGCAAGATATTTTAGACAATAACAACTGCGTGTGCTCAGGGCAAAGTGGATGAATCATCTACCGATATGCAATTGTTATAATGTTGCAGTTATATTTAGTTGTAATGTTTCGATATGAATATAGTTGCCGATTGGAATGATCTAATAGCCTAAGGTTAGCGTCATAATTGAACAGAGGACAGGTCAATCAAACTGAGGCTGATGGAGACAGGAGAGGATGTGTGGAGAGAAGTCTGAGTGTGTTGATTGTGTACCTCAATCATAACGAGTTGGAAAGATCTTTGTCTAGCATGTGCTGGGGTGAATATGTGATACGAAGCTTTGTTCTTTCGTTCACAGTTTACTGCGGCTTGGCTGCTGTCCTCTGTTCAATATGAGGCTAGCCTAAGACAGTCATTTCCAAATGGTTCATGTGTGACGTAGGAGCACGGTCTTTTAATGTGAGAAAAGTAGAGAGAAACACAATAAGCAAAGGAAGAGAGTGGATGAATTAAGAGAATGCAATGAGCAAGTAATGCCGGTGTATGCGTAGCCCACAAGAAGAATCAATTATGCTCTTGATGTACTTGTCTTTTATTAAGTCACATTTCCCGTGAGCTCCTTCCTCATTCATTCTATGTGATTTACTGAGAAGGACATCAGAAACTGTGACGTCAGAGAGCAATCAGTCAGGAATGACTGATCCAAGACTGGGCGATTATAGGACATGTGTCACAATGGTTCGAATCCCGCTCATAGCATGGGTCTTAAGTACACTGAGAAACATCCGTTATCCGGACAGCAGTACATTGTTGGGTAGGATTTAGGTTTCTGGGCTTTCGACATCTAAGCACATTTAGCCCTTCGCGTTTTCAAGGATGACGTCCCTCGGCGAGCACACAATCTGGGAAAAGGGAAGGAAGAAAGGATGGGAAAAAAGGAAGCGTCCTGAGACCTATAAGTTAGGTACCACCTCAGCATTTGCCTGGTGTATATGAGGAAAACCCAGGAAAACCTCATTCAGGGTGGCTGGCCTGAAAAAGCGTTGTACACTTTTTCGACCGAGTGTCCCCACCGGAAATATAACCCGGGACCGCTCGCACCGAAGGCTAGAGCGTTGAGATGGGTTGCCACGTTACAAGAACTTGTAGCTGTCATTAAAAAAATCTTGAAACCCTACCATATTTCACTGTGTACACATAGTCTTGAAAAGGTCATAAAACATTTTTTTCCATCTTGCAAGGAGTCGAACAGTGTCCAACTTTCTGGGACGTCTTGCTTGCTACCCGCTATCGCCATCCCGCTGACATAAAGGAAAAACCAGTTTCGCCGCTTCCAAAACAACGAATTCTTTTGGACAGGGAGGGGGAGTGCGCCAAGATACACGTTTTTTAATGAGGAGGTTAATTGTTTGTCCACTAGACTGCAGTGCTGCATGGGTGGTGATACCTTTCTTGTTTACAAGAAGTTGTAAAATCTAAACAGTAGATAGAAAGATCGGGTAGCAAAGTCTTTTTTATGACAGCTACAAGATTCATGTAAAGTGGAAACGTGACTTTAGCGACTACACTGCAGGGGGACACACGAGCAGTATATTGTACAAATATAAGGAATCCTTATGTTTACTATGGAAATCTGTACGGAAATCCATACTACATACATACTGCTCTTTCCCGCTTAGGTGTTATATCATGCCACTACAGGATGACTTAGATCTAACAGTCTTCCGTATATTATATGCGTATACGTATGTTACATACGTCAGTTATATATGTCCATCTGTATGCAAGGGCGCCCATCAGGGTGAGCAAGGTGGGGCGATCACCCCCCTAAGATAAAATCGTACTTGGGAATATCGAAAGCCCAATAGAATTTTTACATTAGTTATAGCAAAATTTGAAACTATATTTGAAACCTCGCTTATATTAGCCCCCCTTGGAAATCACAACATGGGCGCCCTTGTCTATATGTGATATCCTTTATCGCCTATATACATTTATTTGTTTCATACGAAAAATACGTATAGATGGAACGCTTATACGGAAAGTATTATAAAAATATACGTTTACTGCATAATGTTACCTATAGCCGTCCAAAAACTACAGGATTTACGTATATAACCTACTTTACACGTACGCCACATGTTTTTTTCACCGTATTGTCCTTTCACCATTCATCATTTCTCATCGTCTTCTGTAGTCTAGAGGACACCAGTATGGAAAAGAGACCTCAAAAACTCTGCTAAAGGCAGGAAAGGGATCACGTCTATTATAGAAGTGTCAATTTCGTCCTGTAGGTATCAAGCGCTGCAGGGCGTTTGCTACCATCTAACGGAGCGATGTGTAACTTCTACTATCTTTGTTTCCATAATAGAAAATGGAATATGGATATCCACTATCTTAAATGGTAACAACTTCCTATAGTTTGTATACTGTGATCATATTGCTTAGTTATCAAATTATATTGTTAATTACCGATAAAAATTGTTAAACATTGCACTATCCTAAAGATAAACGGCAACAACTGTCTATAGATTTTATACTGTGTTCATGTTACTTAGTTTTAAAATTCCATTGTGCTTGACTTAGGGTTATCATTCGTCCCGTAAAATCCGGGACCATCACGGAATCGAGATCTACGTACCGGCGTCCCGAAAACATGTCTCGGGACGCTTAAATGTCCCGGATTCCAGCGAAGAAAAAAGGAAGGAAATATTATAGTTTGCTATTTTCACAGGATTAGGTATATAATTATTCTCTGCTTACGGGTAAATCATCTGCTTACGTTTGCTATACTAGGGATGACTAAAACTGTGATTACGTAATACTTGAACAACTCTATCTAATGGAAGAAAGTAAATTAGTATATAACACTACTTTTCATTTTAAGCATTTCAAAGATTCTCGTAATTTAGTACCGTCCGGGATTTTCATTTTTGAAATATGGCAACCCTAGCTTGACATGTAATAAATACTTGTGGATATTATATAAATAATTAAACCTTATTTACATTTAATGTAGCCCTTGTCTTAGTAATAAATATTAAAGCACGTTCAACTTAAGCATTACCGCTCTCCATTGTCAAATAAAGACAAGCAGGCACCCAACATAGAGGAGCTTCGACTGTTAGCTATTTGAAATTATCTTTAATTACTCACAAACTGAGACATTTGCATAATAAGGATAATTCTGTAGCAAATAAAAACAAATCGTTATATTTCAGGGAAATCTTCCTTGTTCTTGAATATCCGGTTACAAATTGTTGTTGACAGAGGTCAGTCCCTTCCCTAACGCATGCATCAAGGACTTTATTCGATTTGGCCTAGAAATTATTTATTGACCCTGAGATTTATGTTGATTTTTAGGAGGTAAAAAAAGGTGTCGGCGGATACTGTAATGAGATGACCATTATTTCTACTTCCCCTCTTTCTTCCTTCCCAAAAGTATTGCATTTAAAAGCAACACACATGTTTAGTTTTGATACATATCATGGTGTGACTTCCTCCTAGCATCAACTTTCTTATTGGCTGTTGTTCAGTGGTTCCGACCTTTCGTGACTCGGATTTGAAGAAGGAATCATTATTTTGTGTAAAGTATGTACAAAGTGAGGCACAAAGTTTAAAATAATTATTTCTTTTATTATTAGGATGACTCACTGTTTAACCCTTTCACTACCAGTTTTTTATTTGTGGTTTGTTGGTATATTTTTATTCTATTACTTCTTTTTTCTTTTAAAAAAAGTTACCGTTTTTTGTGTACTTATACAGAACCAACCTCATAAAATACGGTAATTGACGTCGATTGTAATAGAATAAGCTATACTTATCTGGTGGCGTAGTACTGTGATCCGCCCGCTGTTGCCGTGAGCTCGGTACCAGGACTGTGGCTTAAATTTGGTGCACCTAGTGGGCGCACAGGGTATCACCCCACTCTCGCAGCATCCACATAAGCCGTTCCCCACCACTCTATCTCGCTTCTAGAACATCTGTATTACAGGACCAGGGTACCTTATTTTATTACAATTGACCTTAGTGGCATGAAATTGGAAAAGAAGTTGTACGTGGGATATATATATATATGCATTTTCCAGTAGTATTTCTATATGTGACATACATATTGTTATCAAAACAATGGGGGCGCATAGCTTACAAATCATAATATAAGTAGGATGAAAACACTGAGAATGTGCTTATGTCTCGACTAGTGTCGTTGCCAGTGATGTGTTAGGTGGTCACCTGTAGTACGTCATATAGTGTAGTGAAGAACTGTGTGTTGAAGCAGACGGTTTCCATTAACGCAAAATAGAAAACCTCTGAGTTTCAAAAAAAGTCAAATTGTGAGTGTGTGGTTAATGGGTGCAAGTGTGTTAGATGAGTCTCGAGGAACAGTGTCCAGAATGAATTCATGGCAACAAGATCGTGGAAGAGTAATAGCGATCGAAAGAAAAGCCTTAGTGACATAGATTGCGAAGAATTGAAGAGAAGGTGGCCAAAGGCCGTGAAGCGGGAATGCAAAAGTGATTGCGCAATACAATCAGCACCTGAAACATTCTATTGTGACAATCACAATCTGATGCGACTTACATAATATGGACATCCGTGGTTGAGCTGCAATTTCCAAACCGTTCATCACTATTAACAGCGTTTTAGGTCGAAAAAAATGGTGACGATAACATACAAAGTCGACTGCTACAGTTTGAAAACGTGTAATGTCTCTCGATGAGTTTTTCTTCCTTCCTTTCTTTATCTCTATTTTTCCATAACAAGCCGTGTTTATATATGCGGACGCTTAAAAAAGTATATGGTCCGAACTATCTCCTACTACCGTAAATATGGCGGCGGTTCTGTGGTATTGTAGGCCAAAATTTCCTAATATTCCGTGAGCCTGTGATTCGTACGTGAGTCTCAGGAAGCACTATTGTTTAGTGATTATGTGACCTTTTCAGTCAATGACGCAATTATTTCAACATGACAATGCGCCAATTCAATAGTGTTGGAGCTGTTAAGACATAGTTTTATGCACATCGGGATAAATTACGTTACTTTTCCTGGTCAGCCCAATGTCCAGATCTCAACACTATTAACATCTCTGGTTAGTTCTGGAACTCAGAGTATTGCATTGCACGGGAAATACTGCAATATTCATTTCCAAACCATTTATGACTTATATGTTTCCATCCCACGACGAATAAAAGCTCTTGCGCAAGCTAACGGTAGCCTCACACGCCGTATTAGTCAAGTAAGTTGCATTTTCAGGTTGTTGTCGTTGTTAAGTTGAAGTTTAGTTAGTGTTCCGTTCAGCAGCGAGGGTATATGAGACGTAGATCTTAAGCTTAACGTGGAAGCTCAACTACATGAGCTACTACCAGGAAACGAACCCGGACTTCCCGCGCCAAACGCGCGTAGCTAACTATATAGCCAAAAAGGAGTTTCATTTTCTTCAGTTGTTACCATCATTTTGACAGCCATCTGTATTTATTCCACTCAGCAGCACCAGCGAAACTTAATATCCCGCTAATATCAATATGAAACAACACCAATATATACATTCGTTATATAAGAAAAGTATGAGAAGTTTAATTTTATTTAATATTGTTTTAGCATGTTATCTTAATCATAAAGGAAATAGTATTATATACAGAATGTGACTATTTCACACTGTCACGCGGCTCAACGACCGTAAGTCTGGAATGATGCATTTCCCAACATATGGTCATATGAACTTTTTTATTTGTCTACCCATAAGAAATCTACATCCTGAAATTTTGCCGTCTTTTTTGTTACACCCTGTATAATATGAAATTTTTAGTAAATGCAAAACAAGAAAAGAAAAATAGACTTATTCAGGGGGCAGACAACCAAATATTTTTCAAAAGCTAACAGTTTTCCTTTTACCTGTTTTTCGTAAGTGAAAAGAGATAATGAAAGTTAACTTACCATGATAATAGATAATGTTATTCTACACCTGGAAATATGAATCGGAAGAATAATCAGTGTTGCTATCCACAGAAATTACAGTGTGACCAAAATTTGAATTACCCAAAAATCTAGATTAAGGCAGCGACCAGAGAAATGAACTCAACGGTAATTCATGACTTATCATGTTATCTGTGTTCCTTGTTAACTACTTTTTAACTATATTTATTTTGTAATAACTTACATAAGTTTTTTACAAAATAAATAATTTATTAGAAAATAATTACAAAAAGTATTTAAAAAGTAGTTAACAAGGAACACAGATAATGTGATAAGTCATCAAGTACTGTTGAGTTCATTTTTCTAGTCGCTGCCTTAATCTAGATTTATGGGTAATTCAAATTTTGATCACACTGTAATTTCTATGGACGGCAACACTGATTATTCTTCCGATTCGTATTTTCGGGTGTAGAATAACATTATCTATTATTGTGGTAAGTTGCCTTTCATTATCTCTTTTCACTTACGAAAAAGGCAAAAGAAAAATTGTTAGCTTTTGAAAAATATTTAGTAGTCTGCCCCCTTAAGAAGGTAGTAAAAACTAAAAGATTTAGAGTGAAATATAAACAATAACTTTAAACCTAACAATGGGCCACTTGAATCGGGGTTTCTGAATGTGAAACTTTTCCTAACGATCACTGCACTATTTAGTGTACACTTTTTTTCATTGGTACGTACACAACCCTTGTGAGTACTAGAATAACCAGGAGAGACGAGTTAAGCCGCGAAAATAATCTTTACCAACCTCGTCCCGTAATTTTTGCAGAAGACTCGTCTCCTCTCAATTCGTGAATAATTCCTTCTAGTTTCGATTCTCGAAAAGCGTTTCTAGCCTCTTATCAGAAAAATTTGTTGTATCGTCTCTAAAATTGTGTAAGTCTCCTTTTGTGAACGTCTGTACAAAACTTATGCCCAGATGTTCTTCCTTAATTTCATCTGGAATTAGTCAAAGCCCTTCCGCACGAAAGGTCCACGAAGGTTGTATCCGTAATAATAATAATAATAATAATAATAATAATAATAATAATAATAATAATAATAATAATAATAATAATAATAATAATAATAATAATAATAATAATAATAATAATAATAATAATAATAATAATAATAATAACTCTATGGCCTATGGAACCCGGAGGTTCAATGCCGCGTTCACAAAAGCTCTCCACTGACTTCTATCCTTAGCTAACTGCATCCAGTTTCTACTTTGTATTCCAATCTCTGCGAGATCCATCTTAATATTGTCCTCCCATCTGCGCCTAGGTCTTCCTAATGGTTGTTTTCCGATTGGTCTTCCAGTCAAGACTTTGAAAGCGTTTCTACTTTCTTCCATTCTAGCTACATGACCTGCCCACCTAAGCCTCCTAGACTTGACGATCCTAACAATGTTGAGTAGACCATATAAATTATGTAGTTCCTCGTTATGAAGTTTCCGCCATTCCCCATTCCCGTTCCTCTTGGGTCCGAATATTCGTCTCAGGATCTTGTTCTCCAATACTTTTAGTCTATGTTCTTCCCTCCGAGTAAGTGGCCATGCTTCGCAGCCATACAGAACAACAGGCATAATTATCGTTTTGTATATTTTAAGCTTCAAATTCCTCGACAGAATTCGCGACGACAAGAGATTTTGAACCGAATAGTAACACGAATTCCCTGCTTTTAGTCGACATTTAATTTCTTCGTGAACATGATTTTCCTCTGTTAATATTGATCCTAGATATTTGAAAGTATCCACTTTATGAAAAGTATTATTTAATATTTTAACGCATCCATAATTTGCTGTATTCCGGTCCCGACGCACTTCCATGTATTTAGTTTTCTCTGCATTTACTTCTAAACCCATGTCCCTGCAAGCGTTTAATAAGATCTCTGCATTTCTTTCTATTGTTCTCCTATCATCCCCTATTAAGTTTAGATCATCAGCATATGCCATAACCTGGTGAATACTGTTCAACTCTAGGCCCTGGTTGCTATCTTTGATTTTCCTTATAGCGTATTCCAGAACGAAGTTAAATAATAATGGCGACAATGCATCTCCTTGTTTCAGGCAATAATAATAATAATAATAATAATAATAATAATAATAATAATAATAATAATAATAATAATAATAATAATAATAATAATAATAATAATAATAATAATGATAATAATAATAATAAACATGCGTTTCCTTGTGTTCGTACAATCACTTAATAAATTTATATTTTTATAGCACTAACAAAATATTTGATATCTAAGACTTGGGTGAACTAGTGTTGCTCACGACACTGATGAAATTACTCGTCTTGTCTCAAATTTAGAAAAGTACATCTCGTCTCGTTCTTTGAGATAAGAATTGAGTCGAGACAGGAAATTTCTCGTGTCCTGAGTAATACTAGCGAATAGAGTTCATCCCGCTGGTAGTGAAAGGGTTAACATATGTTCAACCAGTGTATATTTTGTCATTATACTTTAGTGATAAGAGAAAATGTATATATGCAAAATGACAGTGTGCGACCTAACAACTGAACAAGCGGATACTTGAGCAAATTTGGTATTTTTTAGTAAAGCATCGAGGTTTATGCTTCCTCTATCATACTTTAGTATTTGCGGAAAGAATTCCACTTTCATTTCTCACTAATTATAGGAAAGTTTCACGTATTTACAGTAAAGTTTTCCTTTTCTGTTTCTCGGTAATTACAGGAGGATTTCTCCTATCGTATCTCAGTAATTACAGATAATATTTTTCCCCTATCGATCGTCTTTCAGTAATTACATGAAGGTTTTCTCTATAGTTTCTCAGTAGTTACAGAAAGGTTTCCCCTATAGTTTATCAATATTTATAGGAAGATTCCCATTGTTTCTCAGTAATTACAGGAAGATTTCCCCTATAGTTTATCAATATTTATAGGAAGATTCCCATCGTTTCTCAGTAATTACAGGAAGATTTCCCCTATAGTTTATCAATATTTATAGGAAGATTTCCATCGTTTCTCAGTAATTACAGGAAGATTTCCCCTATAGTTTATCAATATTTATAGGAAGATTCCCATCGTTTCTCAGTAATTATAGGAAGATTTCCCCTAAAGTTTATCAATATTTATAGGAAGATTCCCATCGTTTCTCAGTAATTACAGGAAGATTTCCCCTATAGTTTATCAATATTTATAGGAAGATTCCCATCGTTTCTCAGTAATTACAGGAAGATTTCCCCTAAAGTTTATCAATATTTATAGGAAGATTCCCATCGTTTCTCAGTAATTACGGGAAGATTTCCCCTATAGTTTATCAATATTTATAGGAAGACTCTCATCGTTTCTCAGTAATTGCAGGTAGACTTTCCCTATTATTTCTCAGTAATTACCGATACATTTATGTTAACGTGAAGTTGAGTGGAACAACGGGACCTGTGCACAATCCGTCCTAAGACGGTTCAGTATGAGTTGATGCCTTTTGGATTGCTTCATTTGCCTCTCTGCACAATTTGGTCTGTGG
This sequence comes from Thermobia domestica, assembly GCF_964235325.1. NCBI lineage: Eukaryota > Metazoa > Arthropoda > Insecta > Zygentoma > Lepismatidae > Thermobia > Thermobia domestica. The sequence continues at coordinate 16,627,931 of NC_137469.1, read as the reverse complement.
CGCTTGTTTTGTTGTTCAACCACAAGCATCAATTGTGTTGATTGGGTTGTTTGTACTTATAAACAGGATTGGACGTTGGAGCACGTCACTGTATACAAAAATAAACTCTGCTATATGCCAGTCCCTGGTTCGATTCATGTCCAAGTAAGTTTGTTGGTGAATAACATCGTGTCCGTGGGTTTTCCCGGGGTACTCCCGTTTTCTTCCACTTTCTCATTCCACCAATTCTTCCATCATTATTCACTTGCTTTAATCATCGTCTCCCTTAGCCTAAAGGACATAATCGCGGGACGTTAAACTCTCAGATTTCATTTTTTCATTTCATTTCATGTACACTAATATCATAAACCATTTTTGTAGTAGTTTAGAACAATAACGGCAATGGGAAAAGAAAAATAGGTACAATTTATACAAAAGTCAATGATCTTTGCTAGAATATAATAGAGAACAAAACTAAAACAATGTCAGCAAATGCGTGTTTCTGATTGATCGTACTGGATATATATAAATAAGTTATTAACTTTTCTCTCAAAAGTAGGAATGCGCACGAGACGAGTCGAGACAGGATTTTCCTGACAAAATTCCAGTCGAGACACGGCTCTTCCAATAGAGAAATATACATTTTTCGAGTCGAGACATCACTTTTACAGCACATTTTCGAGACGAGACAGCCACAAATCTTGTCTCGTGCGCATCCCTACTCAATAGAGTTCATTATCTAAAATATACACACTACTTTTTTTCGATTATAGAATTTTACTTTATTTGAGTTGAAGATTAAGAAAAAGTAATTACAAAGACTTATTTCGAGAGTATTCAACTATTATTGGTTTTGTTGTTTTTGTCCCCAATTCAGATACCCAAGCAGTTCTTCACTTTTAGATTCTGACTTATAACTTTGAAGCAGGGGTCTGGACCACCGGGGCCAGACCCCCCAAACTTCGTTACTCTACAGACATTTCTACATTATCTAAAAGAAAATTATAATTACTCTCAGTGGCGTATTTAAGGGGGGGGGGGCTTTGTCTGAAAATGTGAAAATTCTCAAAGCTATTTCATATACTTTACTATAGTAAGTAAGATTTCGGGGGGGCTTTAAGCCCGGAAGCTCCCCCTAAATACGCCACTGGTTACTCTAGACTATTGATGCTTAAAGAATTGATCTTACCGGTTAGACTAGATCTGTACTCTTTCTATTCTTATAAAAATAATTTACTCTTCTTATTTTTCTGAGAATATACGTGACGGTACTTTAAGGTTATTTATCATTTTATCTGATGTAAAATACTACTAGTTCAATACTACATACACTGACATAACTAAGGGGAAAACGGGGCTTGTGCCCTGGCGCCGGATTGGGAGGGCTCAAAATTGGGCAAATATTTGGGGGAGCGTTTTGGTTTGGTTGATCAGGGGGACGCTAAGGAGAGTTCTTGCCCCAGGCGACAACTAGCATATTTGCGTCGCTGACTACATAAAAGGAGGTCACTATAGTGGTGGACCGCTCCCCAAAACTTCGGACCCTTCCCAACACAAATTTCTCAGTGCGCCCCTGGTGCAGAATAATACCCGTTTAATATTGCACAGAAATAGTGACTTGTAGTATTGGATTTCTCCAAACAAAAATTTGTGGGTGTGCGCGCCTGCTTTGGAGCCCTCTAGTTACCAGGGCGCACCCCTTTGATACATTGGGTCTTAGGTTCGATTCCGAGTGGTTTCTACTCCGTCGACAATCTTATTTAGCCTCGGTGCTAAAAAGGGACACTACATTCCAATCAACAAACAAATCATGATTACATTGAGGAATAGCCACTGAGGGGAAACGCCACGGCCATCTAAGGGAACAAACTTTTTTTTTGGCACAATGTTTACAGTTACCTTTTAATGCAATAATTTGTCACACACACGTATATAGTGACAGAGAAATTATGTTTTTCTCAGTGCACGACTCAAGTATATTGATGAAAGGCTGTAACAAATAGGATGATTACATTTTTCATTGAGGAAACACAAAGAAATTCGAACAAAGAAGTTTACTTAAAACCTAGCACGCTGAACGAAGTGTTAACAGGAGCCAAAATGTAAACAAAATCATTAAAAAAAAAAAAAATATGAAATGAAATAAAAGCTAGAGAAACGAAATGTGAAAAAACTTTGCATGAACCATCTCTTCATGTAATACCAATCAACCATGACCTTCAGAGCAATATCGAATGATACGGTGAAGAATTTTTTTTTTTTTTTTTTTCATGTAAGGCAAGCAAACACATTTTGAGCAATCCAAGGCCGGTTACTTCTTAGGTATACGCAAAACGATGAAGAAAATTATAATATTTCTTCTCTTGCGTTGCAGATTTTTTTTTCTCGCAACAGGACCAGAACTGAAGCATGCTTCCAGTTGCAGTCAAGCTGTCAGTGAGGTTATTACACACCTGGTGGCTCCGTGTTGTTATCTTTTTTAGTGTGTTTTTGTGTATTTTGTACAATATTTTTCTACTGGGAATAGTTCCTTTGACATGACATGGATGATGACTGTTCGTTGTTTGCGTCAATGTTTACAGATACTACCGTGTCACAGCCTATGGGTCGAGTCCAGTTGTCTAGACTAACTCTACCGTATTCTTGGTAGTACAAGAACTAAGAACGTTAGTGGGTGAAAGTCGAGCTGTAGAGAATACGTAACAAGAGAAAAGATACGTACACATAACAATCTTCCTTTTTTAAAATTGTTTTTATTATTTTCTTTTGTTTTCTTTAATCTCCGCTCCTTCCAAACTCGAGTGCGTAACGTTGCCTCGGGTTCCAGGACACTTAGGCACAATACAGGACACAGTAAAAGATTTTTTTTTCTCTCGCTCATTTATTACGAATCTGTGTCTTCCACTTACTTTACAACTGCCTGCTATATACAGCTGGAAAAGGAACAGGTATAGCGCCTGCGCAAGGGTGTTTTTTGGAAGTTATACAAGCGTCTCGCAAGAGAATGTGATGTGATTTGTAAGACATTAGTTACAGATCGTGAGTTCTGCTTAAAGGTTCAACACCAAATAATCTAAGGTAAGTAGATGAATTTTAAGAAGTCCATTTTAAAGTCAATTTGTAGCCGAAAACAAAGTTTCGCACACAGATTACTTTTTTTAAAAAACTTTACCTTCAATCTCCTGCCTTAGAATTCTAGCAACATTAGTCTAATATGAGAGCCTTGCTTGTTTATTTAAATATTTTACTAGTACCACTGTCAAATTTTCTAATAATTATTAGTAAGTATAACAAACAGTGGCGGCTCTTGTAGGAAGAAAACATATCAGTAAACTTCTAAATGAGCGCTACAGCCTAAGAGAAGAAAGTTTAATACGAGAATTATTATATTAGGTAGTCTTTCCTGCCTTACTTTGTAGTGAAAAAATGAGAATTTTATTTATGTGTATAGTTTTGTCGAGACAGATTTACATCGTCTTTCGCCCCCCAAAAAATTATTCAACATTCGAAATATTCCAATTTTTTCCAAAATTACTAATATCATTCGTTAATCATTTGTACTTAACTGATAAGAATAATGTATACTCTGTTGCACCTCTGGTGCATGGGGTCCTTGACTCGATCTCAAGTGAACTTCGCCACGTGAAACTCGTGGTGGACAAACACCGTGTGCGTGGGTTTCATTGGAGTACTTCCGTTTCCTGTCACTTTGTTCATACCACCATTTCATTCATTTCTCATCATCATCGTCTCCTATAGCCTAGCCGGCATACTCGTGGGACGTAAAAAAAATGTAAAAGTCATTCCATTTTGTACTCTGTCGCTCAGCATTGATCAGCATTGACTTATAATTCTGATATTTCAACCGAAGGTAAATACGTAATTATGACTATGCTGTAAATTTAAATAGGGTGTCCCGATTTTTGTAGTCTGAAAATCTGGAAACCCTGCGTGATATGATATTCCTCAAGAGCCGGCACCGATGACAAATAAAACAGAACATGCCTGTTTTCTCTAAGCTTGGGTCCCGGGTTCGATACTTGTCGTAGGTACAAAATCCGAATAGTTCATTCTGATCCTATTTTAAGCAATCGATACTGTCTGATATGTTAATATGGTGAGAAAGGAATCATTAAAATTTTTGGTCTGGTCATTTTGTTTAGAAAAAGAGAACATATTTTTCCACATAGATCAACAGGTTGACGAATGTGAATATAGTAAAGGCAATGAAGGATATTAGAATTACAGAAAGTAAGTCAGTTAATGTCTACAAAACGCTATTTAATAAACTGTTTTAATTTCCTTTTCTTATATACCAATGACGTCATAATTATTAATCAAATTTATACACCATACAAAAAGTCTAGAAAACAATTATTTGATTCATATAATGGCGTTGTGTAGATATTGTCTAGGGTTGCCAACTTTTGAACATGGAAATATCCGGACACTCTCCTGGTGTACGTATACTCTTAAGACTGTGACATCATCATTGATCATCAAAAATGTGGACAACCTGAAAGTGGTTTACTTCACATAAAATTGAGCGATTCGGAGTTAGAATTTAATAATAACTTTAGTTACTTATGAAGTATTTATTAAACTTACTTATTCCAGTTTTGACTGAGTCGGCACATGTAATTTTTGTAGTCTACCATCAATAATACATAGTATTTAAAACAGAAAAGCAAATACAATTTGCAACATAATTATGGCATGCACAAAATATACTTGAAAAATAAGTCTTACCAGCTCCGCTGGGACTGGTAGTGTCTCAAAATGCCTACATACTTTTACTGCATCTGGAAGCATTATTTAATTGGAAGATGTAGTTGAGGATGAAGCAGTGCTAGGTGTGCTCTTGAAAATGCACTTTTGTTTACATTTAGCAGTTTGTTCTACCTTCAACTCAGAGCGAATTATAAGCTCTGATTTAACCATATTCATCGACAAACGATTCCTTTCGTCACTCCAAAATAATCTGAATAGAACAGAAGATAGGAATAATACGAGGAAAAATTACCGGACATTTAACGTCCGATTTTGAGATCGTACCAGATACCGGACAAGGAAATCAAAAACCGGCCGGTTGGCAACCCTAATGTTCTCGGAATCACTTCCTACACTTATAGTGTTCTTTAAGTTATTAATAAAAAAAAAAAAAAAAAAAGAGAGAGAGAGAGAGAGAGAGGGTGAAGTTTCATTTTGATATTGCTTGATGCAACAGTATACATTTTCTTCTTAGGAAACGGCTCGTCCTTTCATATTTATTAATATTTTTATCGGGTACACTTCCTAACAAAAGAACAAACATCGGAAATACCTTGTTTTCTAGAGACACGTAAGCCATACTTACTATTACAATGAAACGGAATGGTAATTCCAACTCACTGGCAATACCATAGGAAGAGTAAGAGATTGCACAAATATGTCATTTAGTCTGTTGAACTGGACTTTTGAGAGTTGCGTAACAAAAAACAAGAGTATACAAGATTTGTTCTTTTCGACCTCAGACATGTACAGTAGCATATCGAGGAGATATTCCAGATATGTTACTTTTTTGGCTTTTGTAAGACTAGAGGATTATTCTGTAACAGAAGACTTGTTCAAGGGCTCTAATACGTTGACATCCTTCAAAAGTTTATAGAGAAAATAGTTACATACACACCAATTGTTTGCTGAGCAAAACCATAATTTATATTTTCATTAAAAATTAAATATGTGTTCCAGTTTCACCAACTAACTCTTTGACTTCATCAGACACTATGAGATACAAGATAACTGTACAATCTTATATTTATATCTTATATATATAAGATTGTACAGTTATCTTGTATCTCATAGTGTCTGATGAAGTCAAAGAGTTAGTTGGTGAAACTGGAACACATATTTAATTTTTAATGAAAATATATGGTTTTGCTCAGCAAATAATTAGTGTGTATGTAATTATATACAAAGCAAAGCTTCTACTTATAGAAAATAGTTCTATATAAATTTGTTTAGATGCATGAATTTTGCCTGTCCACCTAATCCAGAAGTTTGCGCATACTTATCAGCATAGGAGTATTTAATAACTTATTAGTGTATTGAACAATATTTCTTAAATATGAAAATATACGCTTATGACTATGCTAATATTTTATATCTGAGTACAAAACACCTCAGGATATAATAATATCATAATACATCAAATTGTAAACAAAACATTTGCACCTATTGTGACGCCTAGTTTTGAGGAAGGAACTTTTTCTAGGAGGGGGAGGTAGATCACTTTTAGAACACTATGTTCATGGAATTAGTTAACTACATATGAATTCTAAACCTCTTGTTCAGTTAGTTCATTTGATTATAGTCTTGTTCAAAAAGTCCTGGCCACGAACCTCTCTTTGAAAAGCTGTGTTCTCTTACCTACAATTGAAATTAAATCAAACAATCGTAAATCTTCTGTGGTCAATTGAAATATTTATTTTAAAGCCAAAGTATTAGAATTTCCTATGTTCGGTTGCAATAATATGGTCTTCTAAAGCAAGCAGGATGGGCAACATTTTTTTGATTAAGACATTACTGGTTCCGAGTTCGATTCGAGACAGAGAACATGTTCAGATATGAATTTATTATGGAGAGTATTAAGGGATAAGTTGTTCCTACAGTACTTGTTCTCTACTCTTCAAATTAAAAATAAATAAATATTTAAAAAAAAAAAGAAATATCATACCTTCAATAAAATTTCTTGTTTGATTCAAGACCACGTGGTTTTGTGGTGGACAACGCCATATTTATGAGTTTTCTCAGGGTTCTCCCATTTTATCTCTCTACTTTTATTCCATGAATTCATTTATTTCCCTTCATTTGCATTTATAATGTATTTCCTTTAGCATAAAACACATAAGTCATAGGACATTGAAATTTTTATTTATTTATTTATTTATTTATTTTATTTGTGCATTTTGTTAATTTCAAAATGTAACACTTTCAACGACAAATACATCATTTTCAAACAGACAAGTTTTTATTCTATGAAACATGAAGATGATTAAGAACTAAAGTAAGGGAATATACATTTCGTGATTGACAAAATGATAATAATAACTTTATTTTTAAGTGCTATGAACAGCTCATAGGCAAAAATGCAGCACTATGTTGAAACATAAAGAGGCCAGAAAATTTATAATATACAATGAATATTAGAGCAGGTTATAATCCTTGTTAAAAGGGTTATATATTCAAATTATATATATTGATTATATATTCAAATTATAAGATTCCAACTGATTTACGAAACAAGATTAAAATTTTAAAAAATATAGTCAATAATAATAATAATAATAAATTATAAGTCAATTGTAAACTTAGTATGTTAGGGCCTTTGTCAGAAAGTAAACATATACAAATTCCTTAATTCAAAATTTGCTTTTAAAATCAAGAGCGAGTAAAAAAGTCAATATTCTTGAAATACTATTTTTGAAACAATGTAGTTAAAGTTTCGCTTAAAAAAATTAATTAGTTGAATTTACTAAATGTCCATGCCCATCAAACGAAAATATACTTGTTGACATATTAGTTAAAATATACTGGAGATACATATAATAAATTTGTTAAGTATTGGCAGATAATTCTTTGTCATGAACTTAATATATTCATTAATCTTTCTTGACAAATACCAGTACTATATAAGATTTTTTTTTAAATATATAATTATGGTCAGTTTAAATTATAACTTTTTTTAATTCTCCTTAGTATATCAGAGTTCGAATATAATGGGATCATTATAGATTGATTCTTTATTCTATAATTTAGTACTCTTATAGCTTCGTTTCGTTAACCATGCTTTGTCAATGAATTTCCTTCTGTCAAACAATTTTGGAATCCCCCAACAATTTGACTAATATTCATAAGGGCCTGTCTGGTTGCTATGATGTCAACAGACTTTAGGGGAGATGGTTAAAATTTAGCTCAAGTGTAGAAGAGATTATGTAGATTATATATTCTAAAAGCAAATTGTTCTAAAGTGGATGGAATATAGTCAAGTAAGACACGAAACATTAACATTAAAGTCAATGAAAATTCAATTAAAAAATGGAGTCGTCCACATATCTGAGAAACTATAATAAGGATATGGCTAATTAAAAGCTTATTGCAAAGACACCATGAAGAGCTTAAAAGCGATGTATAGCACGTAAGATAAATAAGGATAGAACATGTCAAAATCCATTTGTTTGAGTAAAATCAATAATAATGATAAAGTATATAAATATTCTGCGAATTACAAGAGCACCCCAGGTGCTTGAAATACCAGATTTGGAATCTCGAGACTCGATTTAGCACGCAACGTAACTTTTGACCTGATCACGTGACACAATCTAGTCGTTATGGCAAACCGGATAGATCTTTATGGGAATAATAATTCTTTTTCGTTTTATAATAAAGTAGTAGTTTCGTCTAACAAAACATTTTTGAACTTTTTTTTTGTTTATTAGCGTATTACAGTTAATGTTTCATATGAGTGAACCAAACTCTAGTTTAGATCTTACAAAACTCTTGAACATATGAACTACCGTTTGTAAAATCAGACCCTTAACTAAGTATAAAATCTACAAATTTCCTCACCCTTTTTGCTGTATTATGTACATGGCTGTTAAATTTCAGTTGTTGGTCATATATATAATACCAAGATCTTACACTTGTTCTTCCTTGTTTCTTCTTACACCATTAAGTCTATATGTGCTATCAAAATATTGAATTTTGTTCGTAAATGTCAAATATTTAGATTTTTTCACATTTGATTTCTAATAAATTACTTTTACATCAGTTATTTATGTATTAGTAACAAATAATTATCACATTCATCGTTAACTATTCTAAATAGTTTTATGTCATCTGCATTTAGTAATGAATGTTTGATTTTTTAGGGGAAGGGAAAAAAGGAGGGTGCCTAAGGGAGACCCTTGAGGTATTCCCTTTCTTATTTGACCATGGTTAGATGATACATTGTCATACATTGTCAATTTTTACCTTCAAAGCTCTAATTAACAAATGGTCTTCAAATCATCTAATGTATGCTATGATAGCCCCATATTTGATAACTTAATAAGAAGTAATTTATGATCAATAGGGTCGAAGGCCTTTGAAATATCAATGTATATAACATCAACTTCTGGATGTAATCAATAATAATAATAATAATAATAATAATAATAATAATAATAATAATAATAATAATAATAATAAATGATACTACTATAATGATACTAATAAATGATACTATAAATGATACTAATAAATGATACTATAAATGCCACTTCCGACTAGTCTTAAATGTGACATACAGCTAAAATATCAGCACAATACTTCTTAATTACTGAAGTGTCCTGCTACAAACATTGACGGAACTGGCTACTTATGTCATAGAGAAAATACCAGGTGTGAAGTTAAAAGTCTGCTTCACTCTTATCAGTTTCTGCCAGCCGTACAGAAAACTTCAACTACTATTATTTATGCAAAAGTTAGTAGATTTGTGGAGGACAATTGGATAAATAAATAAGACAATTGCGCATAAACAATATATAAGAAAGGCTCAAGCTTCCAAGTTGATATCATTTCAGAACTTTTGTATGCATATCCTAATAAGATAACAATGGTGCTGCGGTGGCTCAGTGGTTAAGCGTTCACCTCTGATGCATGGGGTCCTTGGTTCGATCCCAGTTCACGCCAAGTGAACTTTGTGGTGGACAAACATCGTGTACGTGGGTTTTCTCGGGGTTCTCCCGTTTCCTCCCAATTTATTCATTCCACCATTTCATTCATTTCTCATCATCACCGTCTCCTTTAGCCTAGCCGGCATAATGTGGGACGTAAAACTTTCCTAGTAAAATAAATGTTTATTTTTCATAATTAACTTGTTCAAGGGGTGGGGCTTTAAAACTCAAAAACACACGCCATATAAGAAAGTGCTAATTATATTCGGATTTAAAGAAAAACATACTTTGTATTTAATCTGTCTCATATCTAATCTTTGGGTATGCTTTTGTATCGTGGTCGCAATGAAATATTAAACGATAGTCTATTTCTACCAGACTATAGGTAGTGTAGAATGTATAAAACATCATGATATTATATATTTGCATCATCATACAGATCCAAAATATAATAATAATTGGAGAACATGTGTAAATCTTCATATGTCTATCTTTTCTCAGGAGTTTGGAAACTAAAGTTGATCCAGCTTAGCTGATTCGAAAAACAATTTCAACCGCTTTTCTTCCATTATGCGTACAGAAATGATTTCTGCCAACTAGGGTTGCCAACTTTGGAAAATAAAATTACCGGTACCCCCTCAAAATTTCTTATGATATAGGCTTAAGTGTGAATTATCTCTGTTCGGACCCATCCTTAGGAAGGAAATGTACTATCGTGGAAAAAAAGTGCATTAGCACCTGTATTCTGCATATTTTTAATACATCCGCTAATAAGCTTAATAGATAATTTGTGCAATAAATGAGAAACTGAAATCGGCATTGATCATTTTATTGTATTTACCAATAACTCCCACTTCTTTAAACTTATCGAAACAGATGGATAAAAGTATATTAATCTTTAAGTGACAATTTTGGGATTAGAAAATGACATTTATTCTTTAAATTTATACTTCAATTACAGGAATTTATACTTCAATTAAAACAATTACTTCAATTAATTGTTTTAAGAAGTCCTAAGGAAGGAAGTTGGAAATTTAAGAAAAGTTGTTATATGTAGCAGCTAGGAATGTGAAACTAAACAATGCAACAATAATTGTACCAACGAGATGCTTAAGGATTGTTTGCCAACAGTCGATGGATAATTTAAATTTATCGCTATATTTATGTCGGTCAATTATGACAAATTATACACCTCTGTCTCTATTGTTGACAACATTGTTTCAGAATAAAATCTTACTGTTATCAAATTTATGTTGTATAAATGAAAAAAGCCATAGATTTATTTTTTAAAAAAGTTGCTTTTGTAATACAACGGAAATTTGTAGTTATAAATGCACTGTTGAAGAATTTCGATATTCGATGTTTTATTCTGGACAACAGATTTCAAAATACCGGTCATAAAGGGGTTGGTAAGAAGTTTGTACCGGTCACCGGCTTTAATCAAAATAACAGCAATATTTCCCGCCAGACCAGTGAAACACCGGCCAGTTGGCAACCTTACTGTCAACTGTTCTACGTAAAGCAGTTTTATGAACGTGCCGGTCAGGAACCACAATAAACAATATGAGAATAACATAAAATTTTGGATGAGTAGCGGAGGGAAGGTGTTGTATCGTATTCTATTTTTATGCAGTACAATTCTTAGGTACAATCTACCAAAGCAGGAAAATCTTAGAGGCTATTCCCGTCCTTGATGGGCTACATAACTTACTAAACTTTTCTTGTTGCTTAAATAATCAATACATATTATTTCACCTCGTGATTTGTTCCTCATTCGTAAACATTGAAAACCGGTTATTTTACGTAAGTATTTACTAACAAGAAAAAAACACATTAACTTTGATACATTCGTGCGTTGAAATAAATATATTCCACTGGAATCACGATCTCTTCCTGCAGGTCTAGTGGTTAGAGCGCGCGCCTGTGACGTACGTAGTCTTGAGTTCGATTCTCGATGGGAGAGTCTTGAAATGTGAAGCCGTTACAGTGGTTAGGATTCCACCTTAAACTGTAGGCCCACGTCATATGTAGCCTATGTGCTGAAAAGATAAGCTAAGTTTCAACAAACAAAGAAACAAACTGACAAACCGGCCCTAGGCAATTTGCTGCCCCGTGCAATGGCATAATTTGCCTTCCTACCTTTCTCCAGTAAGAACAAATCTTAAAAGCCAAGATTTTAAGCATGATACCCCATCATGAACAACAAAGGGAAGGGAAGTAGCACTCGCACTCAGAAAGGCCTAAACACTACAATCTCGTCTGTTTTTTTTCCTTTAAATAATAGTCTATTATGTTAGTGAAAGATAAAGCAAACACACCTGTAGAGGAAAGATGATAATCCTTTTTAGGGGAATCATGAACTTCGATCTTAATATATCAGTTTGATATTCCAGTGCAAATCGAAATTTTCCAGTTTTTCTCCAAACTCATTAACATCATTCGTGTGATTTATAAAAATTACTGTTTTTATTTTTCATTGATAGGCCTATTTACCTGATAAATATAACTTATACTCTGTCGCTCTGTTTTGACAAGCATTGACTTATAATTCTGATATTTCAAATAAAGGCAAACGCACAACTATGATTATGGTGTACATTTTAATAGGATCTTTTAGTTTTTGTAGTCTGAAAATCTGGGGGCCCTGACGATGTGACATCCCTCAAAAACTGCCATTGATGACACATTAAACATATAGGCTTAACAATGAACGTAAAAACTCGAAATGGTTGGTTTCTACCACTTTCGGTTTCAACACCAGGAATCTGATCCATCAGCAAACCTGATTCTTTACTCCGGCGGAAGCGCATGTGGTTCGGATTCCACGTTAATCAGTAGGTCCATGTCTCATTTAGCCTCGCTGCTGAAAGGGATGCTAAACCAAAATCAGCTCAGCTCAGCTGCTTCTTTACTTTTAACCTTTTACATCTTGTACTTCTTATAAATTTTTGTCTCTCTGACAGACGGACACGCGGGCATAGTTTATGTAAGTGGCTTTGGTAAACCAGAGGTCATTAAAAAAGGATAAAATTTGCTTTCAAATGGGGCAAATGTAGCGTATCGCGTTATTTTTTATTTTATTTATTTATTTTATCTTATTTACTTATTTTTATTTATTTATTTATTTATTTATTTATTTATTTATTTTTTTTTTTTTTTTGCTAATAAAAGTAGTCCACACTTTAAAAAGTTCGAGAAACTGGGTTAACTTCTGGATCATGGCTTTGAGCATTAACAGCTTATGTTAGAAATATACTAGCCAAATCTATATATATAAAAGTTAAAGTGACTGTGTTCGTGACTTAATAACTCTGGAATCACCCGATCGAGTTCTATCAAATTTTCAAGATAGATGAGGTTCGGGCCTGTTTTACATATATATATATATATATATATATATATATATATATATATATATATATATATATATATATATATATATATATATATAATTTCACTTTGACGGTGTAACTTAGGGAAAAGGGAGGCGAGAGATGTTTAAGAGTAACCGAAAATGACCTATATTAATGTCTAATTCATAGTTTTCGGGGTCACTGAGATGAATAGTGAGTGACACTTTCGATGCCGTTTAAATCCAAATTCAGCCAACATTAGTACCCCTAAGAGGGGATGATGATACGTAAAAATAATTGAAAATAATCGATATTAGTGTCGAATTCATAGTTGTAGGGGTCCCTAAGTTAATTTGTGACAGTTTTAGCATCCTTTGTGTTCAAAATGAAGCGTTTTATCCCCATACGAAGAATGGGTATCCTCCTAGTATTATATTATATGCATAAATATACGCTCGTGGCTAATCAGGCAGACAGAAGCACCGCCCCTAAACGATATCTACTCCTATAAGTTATGTGGAATGGTGCTTTCAACAAACAATAAAACAAACAAGCTCCTTCGTGGCTAAGCGGTTAGCGTACGCGCCTTTGGCGTGGAAGAACCGGCTTCGATTCCCGACGGGATCTCAAGTGGTTCGGATTCCACGTTAATCAGTAGGTCCCGTCTCATATAGCCTCACTGCTGAAAGGGACGTTAAATTCCAAATTAACTCAACACCAAGAAACAAACAAATAAAAAGGCACACCAAACTATGTTCTCTTAACTTTTTTAATGATCCCTTTCACTGCTGATTTCGAATTAGATATTAAAATTTAATTTAGTTTAGTACCCATTGAATGCATTGATTTCCATATCATCTTTCAAGTCGGTCATTTCGTTGCATAAGGTGTTTTTGATTTATAGCCGTGAAAAACGTAACGAATTGTCATAACTTGTTGCAAATACGTAACTTGTGTGTTACCGCAAACAACGTTTCGTGCTCCTCCTGTGCAACTTAATAACATATTTGTATTCTCAATCGAAAAACTTGCATATACCCATATAAAACATGTGCCGCGAGTCACTTTAAAACTATGTATTAACAAAGTCTATAGCTACGTACTTGTCTTACGTTTTTCTGAAGTACACGCCACAAGACGTTCAATTGTCACCTATCTGTTCAAGGTTGCCAGTTACAGACACAAGGTACCACCGAATCTCTAAATATGAAAGGAAAAATCAGCACGAGCTTTAGAACATTTGTAAAGTAGCAGCATTAGAACTTTTATTTACGTATTTATTTATTTATTTATTTATTAAATAGAACATAACAGGATAGATCCCAATTACAGTGTTCGGACTATACATAATTCTTACTACAGTAAAAGTATAATATTCCCAATAATGTGTTGATTATCAATATTAGTTGATTACTTATTTGGCGTATTGCTTCATTATATCTATTACATCTCTCTTAAATGTTCGGATGTCGTTTGTACATACATAAATTTTTGGACATAATTTGACTGTGTTATTGTAAGCAGCACTGATTCTTACTATCGGTGACTTAGTCATTATGTCAATGTGTGACTTATTGATTAGCCTATTAGCGTATTAGCCTTATCTTCTCCGGGGAGGCAATCTCAGAGCTCTGGGAGGCACTGCCTACTCCCAAAAATGCCTGCAAGAACAATGTACACTCATGTCCAAAATAATTGTCGCATATCTTCAATTGTCTTCTTGTAAGAATATAATTTGATAATGATTTTGCAGGGTACTTTTAACACTGATACTATGTGTATAATCGGGAAATGTATATTTGTGGTAAATTTCGTAGGAAAAGAATTATAAATGCGAAAATTAGAATGAGTAAAACAAAATGTTGCTAAATGGACAAGAAAGTTTTATTTTCGTTTTATTGTTCTTATTTACTGTTCTTTTGACATGAAATTTGCCACATACATGTCTTTGCCAATTATACACATATTAACATTGAAAGGAATACCGGGCGAATTCGTTATCAAATCACATGCCTACAACAACATATTTAAAGACATGCGACAATAATTTTGGACATGAGTGTACATAAATATAAATATTTTGGTCGTGTAAAGAAAAGTTCAAGGAGCTTCACGATGGCTCATTAGCAGAACTTTTATCCCTGAAACTAGGAGTCATAGGTTCGATTTTTTAGTTGTCTGAAGTTTTATATATGTTACATGTATTCGTATTTTTGAGTATTACCAGCACGTCACATATGAGGGATTACGTCCTTCGGCAATACACTATGTAGGGAAGTGGGGAGGAAGGAAGAGAGCGGCCTGAGACCTGTAAATTAGGTACTATCAAGGCATTTACCTGGTGTGAATGATGAAAACCCAGATAAACCATACTGAAAATGGCTTGCCTTTAAAAGCCCTTACACTTTTTCGCTCGAATGTCCCCACCGAGGATAGATTGGAGTTTAACGCCTTCTTTTTCAGCATCTAGGCTATATGAGACGATTCATTCTTCTTAAACTGAGATCCTAACCACTTCTTGAGTCTGTATCCGAGCACGTGTCTCCATATGTGGGTTTTAGGAGAGAGGTTATAAGTATTTTGCAAGAAAAAAATCATTCAAAAAAGTAAAATCATCACCATCATCATAGGTCATTTCCCGCAACTGAGAAATTTCCATGCTCCACGGTCTTCAGCTAATCTCTTTACCTTCATGTACGATTTTTCTGTTTTAATATCGTCCACAATTTGTAGCCTCCTTTTTTCCCTTTCACCATACCCTCTACTCTAGCTGATCTCTCATGATACAACTCCTTCTTAGCCAATGTTCCAACCAGTTTCTCATCCTTTTCTCAATAATATCTGGAGAATCGTAAGTTTGCGGGAAGTAGAATTTCAGTATATGTCAATCCGAACAACAGTAATGCCTTTGAAATTCAAGACTCCCTTATCGGGAATTGAACCCGAAACCTTATGGAGCAAAAGTGCACGCGTTAGCAATTAGATCAGTGGACAGGGCAAGCAAACAACTTAGATTGTCAGAACTTTTATTTATCACTACTTAAATACAAGTTTATTTTCCGTGTTTATGTGGCGCAGACACAGAATACAATATTTATCATGAAATGTGACATTCTATGTAAGCTACAATGTAAAATTATGACCTCTGATATCAACGTGACAACAAATGACGTAATTTTACTAGAGTGAAACAGGTACGTTTAGGTGTGCGGCTTACCGCAGAGACGACACACAAAGACCATGACAAAAGCACACGGAAAATGTTAATTACACCTTGAGAGAGTAGATCTTAAGGTTAATACAGTTAATACAAGAAGAGCATCAAGGGAAGCATTTACTTCTACTTAGATACTTGCTCTATGCTAACAAATGAGGCGTGTTTAGAGGCGGCTCGCGAGGGAAGTTAGACGGTTAAAAGTTTTTCTTTTAAATTCAAACTGAAACAAGAAAACTTTCCTAATATGCTAACTATTGTATACAGTAATGGGATAATCTGTTCTATTTCCTTAGTTTATTGAGACCCGGGTATGATTCCCACTGGGATCTAATGTGTTTCGGTTGATTGATTTTGATTTTTACGTCCCGTTCAGCAGCGAGGCTATATGAGACGTGGACCTACTGATTAACGTGGAATCCGAACCACATGAGCTCCCGCCGGGAATCGAACCCTAATGTGTTTCGGATCCCACGTTAAACTGTAGATCCACGTCTTATATAGCCTCGCTGCTAAAAAGGACGCTAAACTGAAAATGTCAAATCTTTCCTTAGTACAAAGCGATGAAACTATTTTTTGTGTGACTTTGAGAGATCCGGGTTCGATTCCCAACGGGAACTCATGTGGATCCCACGTTAAAAATAAAATATTTAAGTTTTACTTCCCAGTTATACCGACTAGGCTAAAGGAGACGGTGATGATGAGAAATGAATAAAATGGTGGAATGAAAATGTTTGAGGAAACGGAAGAATCCCGTAGAAACTCACACACATGGTGTTTGTTCAACACAAAGTTCACTTGGCGCGAGCTGAGATCGAACTGAGGACCCCATGCACCAGAAGTGAACGCTCTACCACTGAGCCACCGCTGTCCAGGATCCTACATTAAGCTGTAGGTTCACGTCTCATTTAGTTTCGCTGATGAAAGGGGCGCTAAACTCAAAATCACACACATTCACATCTGGTGTGACTTCTCTCACATGCTGCCTCTACGTGCGTTTCACATTTTAAAATTACGGTAGACTTCCAAACTATGTGGATTTAATATTAAAACTATGGGAATTTAATATATTGGATCCATCACTTCCGGTAGCAATAAAAGGATTGGGTCGGAGACGTTGAACAGACAAAAGCGATTTTTTAAGCCACAGAGGAAAACCACGTGAGATAGTGAAACGTGGTTAAGCTAATTCTGTTCATTGGAGGTCGCACATTCAGCATACCAAAATCACATTCAGCATACTCTACCGTTCAATTATTATGGAGTAGCTAGCGTGAAAACATATCGAATGGAATCAAAGCGGCCACCAAGTATGAACTACGTGATGTAATTCCGTTTCTCCAGGCGGCTGCTGAGTTCCCGGAAATTCGAAGATAAAAGAACTCAGAATTCACATGCTATCCCTTTCACGAACCACATGATTCACGCATTCATTAAGTTGTGTTTCGCCACAGTTTTTCTACCCTTGGATTTTCTGGTCGTGCACGACGGTAAGTCTTTCTTTAAACTCTCTGTAACACTTATGCAAAACGCCAATCACGTATCAAGTTCCCGCCATAACACTTAATCATTTGACAATGAATTGCGGCCGCAATATGCGCGTCCAACTGGAGAAATACAACTACATTATGTAGTTCACACTTGGCGGTTGCTTTGATTATACTCGATATATTTTGATTTGATTTTGAATTTAGCGTCCATTTCAGCAGTGAGGCTATATGAAAAGTGGGCTTACAACTAAACGTGGAATCCGAACCACATGAACTCCCGCCAGGAATCAAACCTGGGTCCCTCGATATGTTTTCACGAATGTTATTCCACAATGACTAAACGGCAGAGACTGTCTGTTGATATAGTAAATGTGCGACCTTCAATAAACAGAATTAGATTAACCGCATTTCACCATTAAACGTTGTTGTCTTAAGGGTATACTGTGGCTCAGTGGAACAGTGCTTACTTCTGATGTATGGGGTCCCTGGTTCGATCTCTGGCTAAGTAAGTTTGTGGTGGACAATATCGTGTCCATGTGTTTTCTCGATTTACTCCCGTTTCCTCCCACACTTCATTCTACCAATTCTTCCATCATCATTCACTTGCTTTGATCATCTACCTCCTTTAGCCTAACAAAAGCATAATCATGGGATTTAAGGTTGGTGTAAAGGGACAGGTTTTGCCAATAGATGCCACTACAGTCTTCGTATCTCTCATGTATTTTTTACCTTTCACAAAAATTTGCAATTTCTCTTACAAATTTCAACCTAGAGACTTCAAATTTTTGGAGAAGGAACTTTATAACCTATCGAAAGCAGCAATCCGTGCCGATTTATTATTTTGAATGTTCTTCATTGTTGAAAGAATTATATTGTTAAAGGTTTGGATATCCTTTTCAACAAACAAGCCATTTCAACAATGAAGAAAATTCTAAATAAAAAAATTGGCACGGATTGTTGTCTTTGATAGGTTATGAAGTTCCTTCTCAAAAAAATTTGAATTCTGTAGATTGAAATTTGTAATAAAAATTGTGAATTTTCGTGAAAGGTAAAAAATACATGAGATATATACGAAGACTGTAGTGACATTTATCGGCAAAACTTGTCACTTTAAACTAACCTTAACCTGAAAAATTTCATTTCAAAATCTCACCCCGATGAACTTTGTAGTATGGGACTAATCAAAGAAGGCTTTACTGAATTCAGTTTTTTAAAAAATAAAATATGAAATATTTATTATGGCAGAACAACAGAATTCAAAAATCTGTTATTGGTTTATGATACCATTTGTGGTTCTGCGGTCCTAGGATGATGCAATCAAGAGATTTATTGGTTGATGATCGTGAGGGTGAAACCTATGGGGGGTCTAGTTTTCAAAAGACCATGGGCGATTTTTTTAACTGCCTTCAGTGCTTTTGTATTGGTGTCCTTAGTGTCATCTCTACTACTTATTTTTAGGGGGGATATGGTAAATTTAGGTAGGATTGTACCTAAGCACTTGGGAGAATCGGGACCTCTAGTGCTATATTTGCAATTTCACAATTTATATCTGTCACTAGATTGTGGCCCCCTGCTACGTTCAATTTCCCTTAACTGTTTTGGGATTTCCACTTTTTGAGGCAAATTTTAGACTTTCACTCAAACAGTTACTGCTTCCTTACTATTTATCGTAGAATCATGGTTCCTACCTCGTTTTTTTTTTTCGGAGTAAAACATCCTTTCTAACGATATCACTCGCTTGTCCGTATTATATACCACAAACGGGAAAATTGAAAAAAAATCGGGAGTTTTTTACGAAAAAAACTCAAAACTTTTACGCCCCTCTGGCCCAGGCCTGGGTTCACATAGGAATGTAAAAATCTCTTGAAAAATAATTAGTTATGTGCACAATGCGTGGGCAAAATTTCAATCTTGTATCTTGAAAACAAAGAGTGGAAAAAAAATTGAATGTCTAAAGGTGATCCATATATCTATATATATAAAAGAGAACGTACAAAATCCTTTGTCCGCTCATCACGCTAATACGGCTGAACCAATTTTTTTCATTTTTGGGGGGTTATTAGGATTTGGACCCTAGATGGTTTTTATCATATCACTTTAATTTTTAATTACCAGTGTCTTGAGATAATTGACCATTCAAGTGTCCATAACGTACAAATCCTTTGTTAGTTCATCATAGGTAAAAATAAACGTATTTATATGCAACCCGCATGACCGTGTCACTCGGCGGGTTAACATAAATGACAGGCGATATACAGCGGAAAATAGCTTGAATCTTCTGTTTAAAATTTTTTAATTGATTTGCTTATTTTTACAGACACTTTTACAATATGCCAGCACCGGGATGACCGCAGCGAAGCGGGGCGGGTTAACATAAATGACAGGCGATATAATGTTAAGATTTACTGCAATCTTCTATGGTTTTTATCATATCACTTGAAAGCGAAAAAGTAAAAATTATCTAAGTAACAAAGTTTGTTGCGTTCCGGGGTGACCGCAGCGAAGCGGGGTGAACGCTGCTAGTATATGTATATTCTAGAAATTTACTGCGTCATTACTATTTGGCCTAGAATCATTGTTTAAACACCATTGTCTTCAGTATTATGCTAACTTTCCAACGGAAGCACTCGCATGTCCGTTTCATACACCTAAACCCGGAAATTTAAAAAAAACGGATTTTTTCTGAAAAAACATCCTCTCGAATCATTTGCGCCCCTCGGGACCGAGTTCAGGTAGGGATCTCAAAAAAAAAAATGAAAAGTACTCAAAAGAGTACACAATCCGTATACAAAGTTTCAATTTGATATCTTTGAAACTAAAGGTGGGATTTTTTTTTTTGAAATTCCCCTTAAAAAAGAAAAGTCAGGCCTCTCCATCCCCACTTGGCGTCGCCAAGTTGACCATCCGGTTTCGAAACGCATCTGGGATGTTTGGTTCATACTTGACTTGACCAATAAAAAAATACGTTATATGAGTTTAATAAGCGTTTAAACTCAACACAACTCGATGTATACAGATTCGTACCAAAAATACATAAAAGGTTAAGAAATCGCACATATGAGGCTGTGAACCATAGCTTTACACAAGGGCGCCGATTTCTCTGCAAGTTTGGGGGGGGGGGCATTCACATGCCGAAGGTATATATATGAGGATTTTAAGACAAATTGCACTCAAATTATGCCAAATATTGTATATTCATAAATACAATAGGGGGACCACATGAGCTTTGGGGGGACCAGGCCCCCCAGCCCTCCAAGATCTGCGCCCTTGGCTCTACATGCATTTATGCACTGTTTTCTCTAGAGCTATTTACGGACATTCTGAAACGAGGAAAAAAGGGAAATATATATATCGCGTTTACAAGTAGTTTCTTTCGAGCGTTTACTATGTAAACAACATTTAATATAAGGATATAATTTATACTATGTTATGTATTTTTTATATAACACTACTTGCCCCCAATTTAGCCTTTCAATTCAGTTCTCATTTAAGTACTGGACTCACGTGTTAAAGCACGTGTGATACTTTGCTGTACGTTCATTCAAGTCTCTTGGATTTGTGCGTCTGAAACCAGTATGTATTAAATGAATACAATTAACTTAATAGAAGAGTGATTGTTCTTTTTTTCGTTTGTGATTTACTGGTCTGTGTGTGCGTGTGTGTGTGCGCGCGCGTGAACGGTGGCGGGAGTGAGGAATTTTCCGATGAAAATACCGGTTAGAGTTAAGCTTTATCAGTCTTCAGACGCTCCGTACTACTTCTTTTTTTTCCTTGTAGGTTTGAGTCAATAATCTACAGGAAAAGAAAGAAAATTCAAGCACATGGAAAGTAAGTCAAGTAGATATACAGGGTGTTTCAAAACAACACCGACAACGTTTGAGACATGATTCCGGACACCAAGATAAGACAAAAACTATAGACCAACCTGAGTGCACAAATGCTTCCTTCCGGAGTTATAGGCTGCCGAAAATATGAACTTTAAATTCCCATAGCTCCAAAACTATGGGACCTACCGTAGTCGGGTCAAGACTTTACTTAGGAACTAGTATGTGCCCTATCCAAATATCCATATTACAGAATCCTGCGGTACTTCCTCATCAATTTTATAGAAGTAGTTAGTGAGTACTTCAAAATTATATGCTCATAGCCAAACGCCGTCTATAAAACATGTTGAGTGAGTACCTTAGGATTCTGAAACATGAATATTTGGGTAGTGCACATATTAGTTTCTAAGTGAAGTCCTGACCCGGCTAGAGTAGGTCCCATAGTTTTGGAGCTATGGACCTTTCAATTTCATTTTTCCATGTTTTCAACAGCCTATAACTTGGAAAGGAAATATTTGTGCACCCAGATTAGTCTATACTTTTTGTCTTATCTTGGTGTCAGGAATCACCTCCCAAACGGTGTCGGTGTTGTTTTGAAATACCCTGTATAAGGTAGTATATTAAAAGTGGTGACTCCAAGGGTCAATTTTTAAACAAAACTACTAGTCTTGTATTTATTTATTTATTTATTTATTTATTTGTTTGTTTATTTATTTTACAAATCATGAACTATCGTGAAGTAGAAACACTAGAACAGTAGAAAAAACACGAAATTTTCATTTATCGTTTTACGATTATATCCTTTAGTCTACGGGAGACGGATGATTAAGATAAGTGACTGTTGATGGGATAATAGATGGAATGAGAATGCGGGAGGAAACGGTAGTTTCTCGAAAAGAAACAAGGACTTTTAGAATAATAGAAATACAGTAGAACCCCTCTTGTCCGCCCTTCGCTGGTGCGCCACGCAAGTTGATCCGACCGTGCTCAAGCCGAACTTGTGCCGACTCGTCGGTGACTCATGAGGACCATTGTCGTTTACTGCCGTCGCGGCATTGTTTTGTACTTGCTGTTGCCGCATATCCGCTTTAGTGCTCCGTTATCTCTTGTATCATATTTTCTGTGCTGTACTGTGCAGTTGTTATTGCTTATTGTTCGTTTGATTTTACTGTAGAGAATAATAGACATGTTTGAGTTCTGAGATTGTTTATTTTACTCTAAATTCGTATTTTTTCTTATTTTCTGATAATCCAACCTTTCTTGTGTTCCAACCATACCCCCCAGTCCCAAAGGTGACGGATTAGAGGGGTTCTACTGTAATTTCTAAATACTAATACTGATGTCTTTAATTTGTCATGATTTTATGGTAAATGCAATTATTAAAATGTTTTATTTTGAAAAGTTTGCCACTAGTATTACTGACATAGTAGTTTGAGAAATAGACTCCCCAGATCATTTTTTATGGGTCTGATTTTAGCAGAGGAGAAGATGATCCACCGACATAATAATCATAATCATTATCATAGGTATTCTGCCATTATTGGCAGGTTACTTGTCACATGTGAGAAGGTTCCATATTCCACGGTCTTCAGCTAACCTTTTCGTCTTCACGTATATTTTTTCTGTTATGATATCATTCATTAATTGTAGTCTTCTTCGTCCTCTCCTTCTCTTTCCTGCCACCATACCCTCTAACACATCCATTATGATACAGTTTCTTCTTAGCTAATGTCCCAATTTCTTTTCCTCTTGTTAATAAAATCAAAAATTGTTCTTTTCTCCCCCACCATTGCTAACACCCTCTCTTCGTTTTCCGCTCGACCCATCTAATTGTCTGTGCTTTTCTCCACACCCACATTTCGAAAGCTTTCTAAACATTTTTGCCTAATGCCCATGTTTCTGATTCATACAGTATAATACAT
The DNA here is from genome assembly GCF_964235325.1 of Thermobia domestica. Taxonomy (NCBI): domain Eukaryota; kingdom Metazoa; phylum Arthropoda; class Insecta; order Zygentoma; family Lepismatidae; genus Thermobia; species Thermobia domestica. The sequence continues at coordinate 16,604,454 of NC_137469.1, read as the reverse complement.
GTACACGAAGCTTTATATGAGTTGTCTCAATTCTTTATTCAACGTCCTACAGAATAATATTTTCTTCCTTTTAAAGGCATCTTTCGCCATTCCTATCCTTGCTTTTATTTCAGGTTCACACTTCATATTATCACTAATAATACAACCCTGGTATCGAAAACTAGTCACCTGTTCTATTTTCTCCCTTCCTACTTCTATATTTGACACCGACTGCTTCGTTCCAATCACCATGGCTTTTGTCTTTCTAACATTTATTTTTATCAAATATTCTTCACAGCCCTTAGTCAAATTTTCTACCGTCTTATTGATTTTCTCTCCAGATTTTGCAACAAGCGCCATATCATCGGCAAATCGTATACACCTAATCAGTCTTCCTCCTATTAAAATGCAGTCTTCATTTTGTAGGCTATTGTTCACAATCCCTTCTAGATAGACATTAAATAACGTTGGCGAGAGAAAGAGTTGAGTTGAGTTGATTTTGAGTTTAACGTCCCTTTTCAGCAGCGAGGCTATATGAGACGTGGACCTACTGATTAACGTGGAATCCGAACTACATGAGCTCCCGCCGGGAATAAAAGGCGAGAGAAAGAAACATACCTGTCGAACTCTCCTTCCAATTGTATTCTCCTCCGTCATTTCCTCTTCTATTCTAACACTTACTTGCTGGTTCATATAATTATAAGTCTTCGATCTTTCCATTCCAATCCAACCTTCTTTTAGAACTTCCAACAACAACAATTCCCACTTCACGCTGTCAAAAGCCTTTTCTAGATCAATAAATACTATAAATTACCGAAAATCCTCACATGTATTTTGTAAATTTATTTTCGTCTATTTTAAAACAAGGAATAACTATTCAGACTATTTGTTTAGGAAAATTAAAAAAAAAAAAAAAAACAGATAGCATAGGCATCACACCACAGTTATAGGAAGTTTTCCTACACACACACCTCTTTCCCTGTATAAACACTTCACCGACCACCCTTAAGAATCTTCACCCCGGCGAAATTAAAATACAGTAATTATGTATTTTACAGTAATTATGTGATATCTTCAAATAGATAAAAGATAATTGAAATATGGAACAAGAGCGCCCTAGACAATATTATTTTGCGTGACCTACCGTTATCACAAGTCACCTAGCGGCTTTCCGTTTTCAGCTGTTTAGAAACGCGAAAATAAATGCCGATTTTCAAAATGGCTCGAAATCGAAAGCAGATAAGTGAGTCGTGATAACGGTTTCTTATGTAAAATAATATTGTCTAGAGCGCTCTTGTTCCACATTTCGATTATCTTTTATCTATTTGAAGATATCACATAATTACTGTAAAATTAGCTTATTTTAATTTCACCGGGATGAAGACTTAATAAATCAATTGCATCTCTTGTGCCCTTACCTCAATGTAACTTCATTTGAAAAAGCAGGATCACTTAACTACATTTCAGAAGAAATTCAATAATATCTCATTCATTAGAATTTACTCCATTTCAAACGGAACAGGAAAATAATTCCGTATATTATATAAATTGATGGGTTATAAAACAAAAACCGTAAGTAGCATCCTCAGTATTTTGTTTTAAACTTTATCGGAGTGGATTTTCCAGTAAAAGTTGGTTTGCTATTAGCAAAAAATTAAATCAACTGCTAGCGTTCAGTTTGTGTAATAGAATATATTATAAAAGAAAACAATGTTGAACTACATTTCACGTAACATTATAGGAAAAAGATTTTTTTTTTAAAAAAAATTAAGAAACAACTGAAGGCCATGTCGCACTCTCATGCTTTAGCCATTTAACCTTTCCGTCAACAGAAGCGCGTGGCTGGGCCGTCAAGCTGGTTTTCGAACAGTAAAAAATCACGTGACTTTTTTTTTAGTCTCCTTTCATTCAACTTTTATTCTTGCGTTATGCGTGCTTCTTCTTTTCTTTTTACTTGCATCGATTAAAAGAAAAAGGAGTAATTGAATGCATAAAGTAGAGCAGATCAAATACCAAAAGATTTAATATAAAAAAAGAAAGAATGAAAATAAAAAACGAAAAATGCGAACACGTTAAGTACATTGTACGTAACAACGATACGGGTTGATGTTCTCTTTAGACGATTTGCACGTGCTACCTTTGCTAGCAGAGGCGGCGACTAGGGGGATAAGAGGGAGCAGTTGCACACCACTTTCTTAAAGTGACCCTTAAATGTATATAGTTTCATATGGAAATGTAAAGTTTTTGTATGTATTACTGGTTCATAGAAAAAAATGGTGCCATATGTCTTTGCTGTTGCATGAGTACGTATTGGTTTTGTCCTCCCGTGGAGTTAAGAAAGCTACAGGAATTGCGTTTTAATTTGCAATTCCAAGCAATTAATATTGCAATTGCGTTTTTCTTTAAATGTTGTTCCATATGCTTGTAATATTTTTTGTCTTTCATTTTCTAAGAGTAATAACATACATTTAATAGCATTTGTGGAAATAAAAGTTGTTCATTAATCCACAATTTCAATATAACTTCTACAAAACAAGCCTCATTATTCATTACTATGATTAATATCATCCTTTCTATTTATTTGTTTTGGAAATTTTTATTAAATAATCTGATCACACAATTTTCCAGACAGAATTTTAAGATGTTCATGAGCAAGGAATCAAATCTCTTCTTACACTTCCGTTGTTTAAGAATATAAAGGGATAATACCTATTTGCGTTGCTCTTGTCAATTTACTTAATAAAGTTTGAAATACGATATACGGTATTTTAACTAAAAACTATAGTATCCTATTAGTTATACAACCTTTTGTCAAACAAAGTGTTAAAAACAACGGAATACTAACATTGATATACAAATATTTAGATCATGTCTTGCTCCACCACTTTTAACGTTCAATTGCCACCACTGGTTGCGAGTTACTGGAAGAAATACAGATGTAATTAAATGTAGCCGATTGTGACGGCACGTCATATAGACTGGGGCACTCCGTCAATTTTCGGGGCCTAGGACGAAAGTATATTGTGGAGCTAATAATGTAGATGAGAATTTCATATCCAGCATGAGGAAATTACTTAAGTATTTGGGTCGAACTTTGACTTTTTCGCATCAATAATAGTGATGTTCCACTAAATATTTAAAGCAAAGTAATAATAATAATAATAATAATAATAATAATAAACTTTTAAGAGACAGTAAACAGGATCACTTAATCAGTACTTAATCACTTAATCATAAATTCTGTAGTTTTTGGACTTAATGTACGGCTATATGTATTTTTTTCCTACTATTCTGCAGAAAACGTATAACTGAAAACATACGTTTTATAATACTTTCCGTATAAGTGTTCCATCTATACGTACTTTCTGTATGACTATTTATAGGCGGTAAGGATCTCATATACAGATGGACGTATATAGCATATAGTTGACGTATGTAGCATACGTATACATATGTAATATACGGAAGACTGTTAGATGTTAGACCTTTTGCAGTTGCATGATGTAACATCTAAGCGGGAAAATGCAGTACATATGTAGCATATGGATAATGTATGTTCCATGCAGATTTCCGTAGTAAGCATAAGGATTCCATATATTTGTAAAATATACTGCTGTCCGGTAAACGAATTTTTTTTAGTGTAATTTGTTACAAAAACAAGTATTGTAGATTCGTTTAAAAAAAACTTACTTTTCAATATCTCTATGTTTAACCTTTCATAACGTTTCAGTAAACTGATTATATACTATGTTCTTAATTTCTTAAAAGCTCTTTCTCTGTAGAACATGTGTGAAAATTTAGTATGGGGGGGGGGGTGAATGGAAATCATTAAAACAGAAACTAGATATTTTATAAGTTTTACGCACGCACACGTTATTTGTCCACTATAAAGCTCACTTGGCCTGAGTTGAGAACCAACCAGGAATCCCTTACAACAGCAGTCAGCGCCCTATCACTGATACACCGCAGCCCAGGTAGAGTAATCTAGACTGAAGCCATATGTTATGAGTAGAGTTCAAGATATTAAGAATATTAAGTCGCAGAAATTCTTACAAAATGTTGATTCATCATTTCTGAATAATTTTAATCCCAAAAATGACTTGGAAACACTAAAATTTGTTACTTTTTTCCTTAAGGTCAAGGGCGCCCATTTCTCTGTAACTTTGGGGGCTCATTCATAAACAAAATGCATATAACAATACATATAACAAGAAAAAATACATATAAAAATACAGGGGAGCCAAATGATCTTTGGGGAGGTCCGGCCCCCCACGATCGTCGCCCTTGCTGAAGGTCCCAATTTTTTCCTCCTATGGCATGCAAGTGAATGATGATGGAAGAATTTGTGGAATGAGGTGGGAGGAAACGGGAGTTATCTCGAGAACACCCACGAGCACGATGTTGCCCAACACAAGCTTACTTGGGCGGGGATCGAATCAGAAACCCCACGTACCAGAGATAAGTGCTTTACCACTGAGCCACCGCGCCCCCTACTTTATTTATAACTTACGCACAAGCTATGGGAAAACACAAAAGAATAATATTAATGCCATTTGTAGACTAATACAATTATGGTAAAAAATTGAACAAACAATTTCAGGAGAAATAGATGAGAAAACACTATAAAAATTTTATTTAATTGTCACATGATGTAATGTTAACAGTGATTCAAGGCCTATGTTTGACCTTTCTTTGGTTTGAAGAACATGATATAATAATTTGCGTAATATCTATCATAATTGTTATTCTTGCGTTAATGTCTTTATTGCGTGCTTTGGATTCTTGGTATTGATTGGGAAAACAGCCTAGTAGGCGGATTCAAAATAAATTTTACTGTCAAGTAAGAAAATTTCATATAAAAATATAGTTTGTTTCGTAAATGAAATGAAATGAAATCTTTGAGTTCAACGTCCCACGCTAATGATTGTTAGGCTAAGGAAGATGATAATTAAAGCAAATGAATGATGATGGAAGAATTTGTGGAATGAGAAAGTTGGAGGAAACAGGATTACCGCGAGAAAACCCATGACCACGATGTTGTCCGCCACAAACTAACTTGGCCGGGGATCGAAAAAGGGGCTGCACGCACCAGAGGTAAGTGCTCTACCATTGAACCAGTTTGTTTCGTGTACGAATGGGAACGATTTTTTTTTTCAGCAACCGATTTCAAATCTCGTAAGGATAATGTATTATTTTCAAGCCCTGTTTAACTACCATCTGTTATTCCGAACACTTGGGCAGTGGAAGGAAACAAGAGCATCCCCTTGCCTTTGATCTATATAAGAAACATTGTAAACAATAAGCATTCTACAGTCAAAATACAGTCAGTGGTCGACTCTCTCCCGCCCATTGGTCACCTAGCAGTGCGTTGTTTTCCTTAGAAAACCTCAGTAGACACAGGAACAGATATTAAGAAATAAAATACTAAGTTTTATATTTCACGATTTAGGCTGACAGAGATAGATGTTTGATGAAAGTGAATGATTTTGAAGTAATTTAGTGAAATGGGAATGTGGGAGAAAAGGGAGAACCCGAGAGAAACATAGATATTATCTTGCTACACTCAAACTCACAGGCTTTACGTTAAGATCGAACCTGGGTCTTCTCGTACTAGATGTGAACACTCGAGAACTGAGCCAACATACTTCCAAAAAGTTGTCGTGAAAGTGAATCTCTTCTTGGAAAGTCCTATCTCTTTCTATTTTTTTGGGGGGACACGGTTGGTCAGTGGTAGGGCGCATACCTCTCGTGCGTGGGGTCCTTGGTTCGGTCCCCGGACAAGTAAGTTTGTGGTGGACAACATCTTATCTATGGATTTCCTCGAAGAAGTCCCGTTTCCTCCCATTCTATCATTCCACCAATTCTTCCATCATCAGTCACTTGTCTTAAAATTGTCGTCTTCGTTAGCCTCAAAGGGCATAAATGTGAGATGTTAAATTCAAATATTTCATTTCATGGCATTTTTTTTTCTATTTGAAGAATGTTTCATCATCACGAAAATTCTGTCTTGGCTTATCCCGTTGGAAATCTTAATTAAAAGTCGCGAAAAGAAACGAAACGAAAATTGTGCTCTGGTATAATAAAATAATAAACAAACAAATGAATAAAGTAAGGAAACAAAAGTACCAAACAAAAAACAAAAGAAAGCAAGCAAAATATCAAACAAGGGAACAGCCAACTTCCAAAATTTTTCATAATATGTGTGCAAAAGGAAGTTTTTCTAGGACCTTTAGGATTAGCATGAGGTGGTGGCAGAAAGGTGTGAAGGACATGCTGCATTTTTCACAACAAAAGATATTTATTTTCGATTAAGGAATACTTTTACACAAACTATTTTATATTAGCGGAAGATGGATATAATAATAAAATTATTATTATTATTATTATCGTGTAATTAGTATAACGTGGTTTTTATAACTTCTAGGTTGGCACCACTGTACTATGTTTCAAACTGCATTATCAATCGTTTCAGCCATTCGGCCGTGACGCGATCACAAACAAGATTACATTCATTTTTTGTTGATATAGATTAAATTGATATTGTTGTTTTTGTTTATCCGTTATACTGTAAGCAAATATTTTGTGTCCTCGGTTCGGGAGTCATTGTACTGGCTGAATGTCAGTGCATAATGAATATGACTGGTGTTTGCAGATTCTTTCCTTGACACAACCGGGACGCAACGCTATTAATGACAATCAATCTTCAAAGTAAGGGCACGAAGAGTACAAATAAAATGTCTCCCTCTGGCATCCACAGTGTTCGTAGGTTTCCTTAAGAAAATTTCCCTCGATTGTCACAAAATTTTCCCTTTTCTTATCAAAATTTCCCTAGTTTATAGTGTGTCTAATTCCAATGACAGAAATTGTGATAAAATTAATTTAGCTATATTTTTTTTTAAATGCCAACTGCATTTCTTTTATTCATTTGTTTTTACGCTTTTATTTTCTTTTTTACTTTTTCCTTCACTTTTTTAAAAACAAAAATACACATAAATGCACCGAGTCAACAATACAGGGGCGGATCCAGGACGGACTTCTGGAGGGAGTGGTGGGTTGTAATACTGCTACTTAGAGCTACTTTTAAGAGCTCCAAACTCTGGGATGGGTTTTATTTATGTATAAAATAAGAAAGTTTCCACTTCTGGGGAAGGGTGATTGGTCCTACCCTGGATCCGCTCCTGCAACAATGAATGTAAATTATGCTACTTTGAACAAAGGCACACATACGTACACAAACCATTGCTATTGTGTTGGTTCAATTCTGAATAACAAAGAAAAAATTAAGCATTTATATTGATCAATCAATCAGTCCGAGTATTTCCCTGAAGTTTCACGTTTTATCGAAAAAATTTCCCTTTTTGCTAAATTTACCTATGAAATTTCCCTAAATTAAGGAAATTTCTCTCAAACTACGAACACTGCTACACACAGCACTGTTACCAGTGTTACAAGACGTTGACTTGAAACGTTTCTAAACATAAAAGGAACTACATCTTAAAAATTTCTAAATATGCTACATTAGCTCGGTGTTATTATACCTTCGTCATCCTCTTGTTTATTGGCTAACATTATTTTTAACGTATATTATCTTACGATAAAGTAGGGTTGTCATATTTCAAAAATAAAAAATCCAGGACGCTACTAAGTTACGAGAATGTCTAAAGCCCCGGGCCTCCAGTGGGTTAATACGGCCCTGCATGTATTTACTGTACTACTACAATAACCTCTTACCAACTCAATACAATTTATAGTAGCTACTTTGGTGTTACGAGGATGAAAAGTGTTTTGTGGGACTTTGAATAAAGAGTTGAGAAAAGAGTCATAAAATGCTTCGTGTGGAGTGTTCTACTGTATGGAGCGGAAACGTAGACATTACGTAAGAGTGATGAAAAACGACTGGAAGCCTTCGAAATGTGGGTGTGAAGAATAGAAAGAGTTAGGTTGAGCAGAAAACGAATCAGAGGGTGTTGGAAATGGTGGGGGAGAGAAGAACACTTTTATGTATTGTTAAGAAGAGGAAAAGAAACTGGTTGGGACATTGCCTAAGAAGAAATTGTATCATGAGGGACATCCTAGAGGGTATGGTGGAGGGAAAGAGAGGGAGGGGGCGAAGGAGACTACAATTAATGGATGATATAAAAACAGGAAAATCATACGTGAAGACGAAGAGGTTAGCGGAGGACTGGAGTATGGAAGCTTCTCAGCTGCGGCAAATGACTTGCCAGTAAGGACAGAATACCTATGATGATCATGATTTTGGTGTATTAAAAAAAAAAAAAAAAAAAGTGTTTCAAGACGACTACATGTGGCGTCAAAGTTCGTTATAGTCCAGACAGCCAGTCATTAAAGAACGATGAACCAAGATAAAAGTTTTATCTTCCATGTGTTATGTGCACAAGAGACAATTTTTGTTTCAAAACACAATTTAAAATATTGGCTATGGAAATAAGGGGGAAAAAACATGTTTTGATTGAAAAAGGACGTTACTTTAACCGTTTTATTATACCACACAAAATACTTTTCTCTTTCACCAATTTCTGTTTGAAGTATTCCGATATACGTACTTTTCTTTGTAACTATACGGGTTAATGAACTATACCGACAAACTGTGGATGGTGGTCCTTATCAACGTAAAGGAAGCCACGCATACACAATCCAAAAGTGCATGTTTCATCAATTTTCAATAAGTGTATAGGGTATTCCCTACAGGGTGTAATTCTCAGATATGCTCTCAATAGAGTTTTCAGATATACCCTGATTTCAAGGAGGGTCTAAAGGAGGCAGGAGGTAAACCTTGACAACAATGGACATCCGATGCTTCGGAGGGAAGTTTGAAGTGTTAAAAACCAGCAATTCCGTGTATTTTTGTATTCGAAATAACGTGTGCTGCGATGTATTTCGGCACGGTATATTTCACGTGAAAGAAAACATCCCAGCATGCCTTTTCCCGAGTATGAGAGATCGTGCTGCTGACGATCATTAACACTTCTGACATTGCGCCAAATGATATCGTGTTCACAGCTATCAGGGCTTATCATTTGCCTACTTTGGACCAATCATAGTCAGAGCATCTCTCAAAATTCAGTTGATTACATGTCTTGAAATTTCACCCTCTGTGCACCCATTGAACATTAATGAAATTTTCATTTTTGGATTGTGCGTGACTTCCTTACGCTGATAAGGACCACCATCCACAGTCTCTCGAATTCGAAATAGGGCCTCTTGAAATTTGTCTTTTTCTCGATTTTGGACAGTCCTAGCTCTGAAACTATGCACTTTTCTCCACAGGACCATATATATATATATATATATATATATATATATATATATATATATATAGAGAGAGAGAGAGAGAGAGAGAGAGAGAGAGAGAGAGAGAGATAGATAGATAGATAGATAGATAGATAGATATAAAGTTCTTTACTATTGATTTGCTGCAGGCTTATTATCTGAAGCAGGTGCTAGATTAATCTTAACTGAAGGTAGAATTTTCTATATTAAATTTAAGTTATTCCTTTTTCTTACGAGAGGTGCCAGGCTTTCTTCCAGAAAATGTTATCCTGGAAAACAAAATCAAAATGTGAGGGGGGGGTCAGAGTTGCCAATCTCGGAGAACAAAATTATCGATTTTCGTCTTCAAAATTATCGTATATGACAAAAAAATATTGCATATTCATTATAAACGTGGTAATTGTAGAAATAAGTATAATAATATTAATAATTGTAATAATATATAATAAACTTATTCAGTAATCTTCAGTTTTGAACTCCAAGTGTGACAATCGGCGTTACTGTCCTTGTATGTTTAAAATCCTTATAAACACTACCTAAAACAACAATATTTCCATCCCTCGTAAACGTAATTGAATTTAAAAAATGGACCCACATAGCACACGACGTCCATAGGACGTTCCATTTTGATCCCAATTATCCTATATAGATCCCGGAATTATCGGGACAATGATTAGACATCCCATGGACGTCCTGCATGGGACATCCTAAAGGATTTCCACATAGGATGTCCACAGGACGTCCCGGATGGGACAGGAGATCCTTGGGAAATCCCATTCCGAACATATCTAGGACCACATTATACCACGATTTACCAGTGGACATCCCTTTGAGGTGCCGTTGAATATTCCGTTTTCCGGGATATTATTGGACATCTGGATATCCCGCGGAGGTCCTATGGATGTCCCGGGAGCAAATTCAGACAATCCTGGAATGCCCCGTTGTAGGGGCGGATCCAGGGGGAGACGATCGGGGCAATCGCCCCCCCCCCAGAAGAGGAAACTTTCTTATTTTATATATATAAATAAAACCCATTCCAAAGTTTGGAGCCCTTGAAAGTAGCAGTATGACAACCCACCGCCCCCCCAGAAGTCGGTCCTGGATGCGCCCCTGCCCCGTTGCCCATTGCAGATCAGTCTAGAACGTCCCTTGGACGTCTGTGTGCTATGTGGGGATTCAGAGTTGCCATTGCAAATTCTCAAATCGTTATTGATTTATTTTTGTGGGAATTACTGTTAAAATCCTCAGTGTGTATGTTTTATAATTATTTAATGTACAGTCAGAAACAATATTAAATATAAGTTGGAGCTATCATTTCGTATACCTCCAACCTATACTTAATATTGTTTCTGACTACGCATCTACAATTTTTATTTACACATTCAAAAACGGCAAAAAAGAATTTAGACCAAAGGGTCTCCCTCTTACTCTTCTTTTTTTTTCACTGTCTTCAGCACTTCTGGTATAGTGTCTTCCCCCAAGTACTTACTTAAGGAACCTAATGCTGTCTCCTGGATCAACGATTCCCAACCTTTTCTGACTGACGACACACTTTATCGAAGACGCACGTAATGGTGACACAGTTATTTCATTTTTCATTAATAATAATAATAATAATAACAATAATAATATAAATTTAATAGTGTAAGATTGTAATTTTTTTTTATAAAGCAGTGACTGTATGTACGTAGTACTAAGCATTGTTGCTGCGCCTGAATGCAATGACTATAGTACAATCTGTCTCGAAATTGGTTTTAGCTAATTATTAAATTCTTTATATACTTTCTAAATTGTAAAAATTTCGCGACACACCTTAAGGAACTGCGCGACACACTGGTTGGGAATCAATTTTCTTGACATTTACTTTCTTCTGTTCTTCCAATGGTTCACACTCCTTTTCAAACTTGTAGGTAATTTTACATGAATGCTGTGCATTCTAGCTTTGTTACTATGTATAAGTTAAATAAAAATAAGATAAGATGAAAGCAGACACTTATTATCAATATAATTGATGTTACCGTTTCGGCAATGTATCGTTATCTTCTTCAGACACACTAAAGTCTAAGACAACGCCGAGATATTACGCACATATGAGTGATAACAAGTGTTCTTTTGGTCAGACGTTATTTTTGTTCCACTGTCTATTTAGCTACTGGTGCATCTAAAATATTAGTACTCGAAATAAGCCTGTTCTCCTGAGTTTACATGCGAGGTGTAATCAAAAAGTAGGGTGAATCATTTTATTAGGAACAAAGTAACAAGCTTACGTGAAATTTGGTTTAATCTCCTTCAAACTACTGTCCTTAGCAAGCAATGCAATTATCCCAATGTTGAATCCATGACTGGAAATTTTTTTGGCAAGCTTCTTTTGGAATGGCCTTCAACTGCTCTGTCGTGGCCCTCTAAATGTCAGAAAAGGTGTCAAAACGTTTTCCTTTAAGCACGGTTTTCATTTTGGGGGAGAACCAGAAGTTTCATGGTACTAAACCTGGTGAGTAAGGCGGATGTGGACAGGAAGGAACGCTTTTACCGACCAAAAACTCGCGGATCAAAAGCAAAGTGTGGCACATCGCGTTTTTGTGGTAAAGAAGGAAGCAATTTAGCCATTTAAGCGGCGGTTAAAAATGCTTTTACAGACTCATAAGAGGTGTTTAGTTCTTCGGAAAAGCTCTCGAATAGTCATTCGCCTGTTAGAACGAATCACTTGTGCCATTTTTTGCACGTTTTCCTCTGTTTTTGATGTCGCAGGAGTCTCGATCTTTGCTCGTGTTCAACTGACTCCTTGCTGCTTTTGAATCGCTCATACCACTTGTAAACAGTCTCCAATGCCACCGCTTCATCGCCATACACTAATTTTGACATTTCGTGAGCTTGTTTGACACTTTTTCTGCAGCTTAGAACAAAACTTAATGTTGGCGCGCGACAGACACTTTTCACATGACCTCACTCTTCTGCATCTGGAAGCCAACTAACGTGTCACAACTTGTTCAAACTCGACACTGACTGTACCGAAAGTTTAGGCTACCAGGCTTACTAGTTGAAATAGATACAACATCGATAGATGGCACTGCACTCTTACATTCACCAACTTTTTGATCACACCTTCTATATACAGTATGTTTGTGACTACATATATATATAAAAGTTCTGAAATGTTATTTATTTTTCTCTTTCTTTTGTTTTCAGGGATTCCAACCGGGCTAATAGTTTGGGAAATACTATGTCAGGTTCCTTAGGAGTTATGATAGATAATTTCCATGATTACCTCAAAGATAAAAGTGGTAAGTAGCATTGTCTTGCATTAAAATATCTCCAGTGGTCGAATTGGGAATAAATTACTACCGGTATGCACATGGATATGCTTATAATATAGTAGAACTTTTATTTTTACAACTTTCCGTAGCTTAATATACTGCTGGTATACCAAACCGGCCCAATTCGATCGCTGACTATCTATATAGCTCTAGCATAACGTGTTTTGTTTTAATGCCATTTATAGGTTTATATTACAGGTTAACATTTAAAAAAAATAGACGATAGCCTCCGAACCTGACAAATTCCGGATTTTTAAATATGTGCTGTAATAAACATATTTAATAGAAAATGACTTTCTATACAGTCCTTTAATTTAGTTTCAGTTCTTATTTTTAGATACTAACGTGATGTCTTCATTATTGGATTTAAAAAGTACCAATAAAGTTTTTTTTTTTTTTTTTTTTTTTTTTTACTTTTAAAAAAACATAGAGGCGTTGTAGAACACGTTAAGTATGGTTTCACGTATTTCTGCGTCAAGACATAGGGTGTGATGGCGTCATAATTTTAAAAAGATTTTTTGTTATTCCTGTTTTTATTATTTTTTGGGCGGGTTTATTTTTGAACCTAGAAGGTTGAAATTTTGCACACTCATTTAGAGCACCTCTTAGTATTTTTCAATTATTTTCAGATCTCTGTATTAAAACAAGGGGGTTCAGAGGAACAAAGGGGTAAAAAAAAAGTTATATTTTTAACAAAAAATCCCTTTCTTCGCGATTTTCCCGCCTCAGATATATGATGGAGACATATGAATGGTACCGTTTGAAATGCTGTTCTATTCTGAAGAAAAATTATGTACGAAACCATGATCCCGGAATGAATAGGGCGTCTGAAGAAATTTTTACCTGAGATCATGTTTTAGACAGGAATCTGTGGTATTGTGGGAATATTATTTTTTGGCGGTCTTACTTTTGCACCTAGAAGATTGAAATTTGGAACACACATTCAGTGCACCACTTAGCACTTTTCAAATCTGCGTTAAAACATGAGAGTTCAGAGGGGCAAGAAGGTAAAAAAGAAGGGATATTTCTGAAAAGAAATCACTTTTTTCGCGATTTTCCCACCTCAGATACATAATGGAGACATGTGAATGGTACTGTTTGAAAGTTTGTTCTATTCTGAAGAGAATGATGTACGAACGATGATCCTAAGATAAATAGGGATGTCTCAAGAAATGTTTATGTTACATCCGGGTCTTGTTGAGTAATCTGGGGTATTGTAGGGCTCATTAATAAATATTTTTCCTGCTCTTACTGTTCAAAATAGAAGCTTGAAATTTTGTACACATATTTAGTATACTCCTTAGTATTTTTCAGTTGATTTTGAGATCTGTGCGTTAACACGGAGTGGTCCAGAGGGACTCAAAATTTGAAAAAAAAAAAAAAAAAAAAAAATCAGAAAAAATCCCGGTTTCTCTCAAAATTGGAGACATGATAGAGAAATATAAATGGTACTGTTTGAAAAGCTGTTCTATTCTGAAGAGGATGAGGTAGGAACCATGATCTTAGGATAGTTAGGGATGATACTGTAGTCGCTTGACTGAAAGTCTATAATTTACCTTTAAAAACAAAACAAAAAAAAAAAAAAATTAAAAGGGTTAAATAAAGAAAATTCAGCAAATAGATGATAAAATGAGAAAGAATGACTAGCAATGCCTGTTAGCATGTGCAAGCAACATTCAACAACTGATTATCTACTATAGCGCCATGGAAACATAAACGGTGCCTACAGAAAACAGTAGTGTGCTAACGCGGTAAATTGTTTCTCGTCTCGGACTTTTTTTCCTCTTCTCGTTTTGTAAGTTTATGTACAAAACTTTTATACACTGATATTTTTCTTCTTCTTAATTTTGTCTAAAAATTACCAGAATCCTTCCGCGTCACGAAGAGTGTAATATAACAAAATATCAACCATATATATTATTAGTGTATATTGCGTAATGATTTACATATTTTTAAACGTTGATAAATGCTCTTCATTGTGTTTGTATAATCATTTTATCAAATGTACAATCAACATGTAATCGCCTAGATTTAAGATTTGGGCCAACTAGTGTTGTCCACAAGACTCGAGAAATCTTATCTCGTCTCAAAAATCTGTTTTAGATATATTTCATTATAGTAGAGTTTATTTTTAAAGTTTTACAGCAAGTATGACGTTTGGGCGTGTTATGCCATACCGGCTAGTATCAGTCCACTTCGATCACTTATTTTATAACCTTGCCTATAGATAATTATAGGTAAATGATATAGGATGAATCATTTAAATAAGAAGTCTTGCATTGTGACTTGATTTTTTGTGATTTACTCATACGGTTTCAGTGTTCTCTGACACCTTCTTCAGTGACATCTGAACATGCTAAATCGAACGATCTTTAGTAATGAGCCCAGTTTAGCAATTTTTAGACATCACTGAAGAAGGTTTCAGAGAACACTGAAACCGTATGAGTGAATCACACGAAGAACTAACAACAATCAAGTTACTATAAAAAGCGCCCATCCTTGGATAAATTTCTAATTGCGTTTTTTATAGTACTTTGGAAGTCCTGAATATGTGAGAGTTGATCAGAAAGTAAGGTTACAAAGCCTGTAGTGAAACATGTGTATATTATTTCATACAACCAATACAGACAACAGATTGCACATACATTAGGTTATTTTTCGACATAATCTCCACATCACTTGAGGCACTTGTCACATCGTGGATGAGTTTGAAGATTCCTTCCTGGTAAAAATCCTGGTAAAAGATTCCTTCCTTGCGTGTTCAGCCACGTTGTCACGAAGTGTTTCACCTACTTGTCTAAAGCGAAACAACGGTCTCCTAGGTGCTCCTTCAAGTGGGGGGACAGGTGAAAGTGGCTTGGAGCGAGGTCTGGGCTGTAGGGAAGATGGTCAATGATGTTCTAGCGAAACTCTTTCAACAGCGTGATGGTCAGCACTGCGCTCCTTGTCGGTGAAGATTTCTCTACCAACCACAAAATTTCGACACCATTCTGTGACATCCTGACGAGACATTACAGTCTCTTCGTAAACCTCTACTAGCTGCCGGTGAATTTCAGCCGTCGTTACATGTTTCACCCACAGAAATCGAATAACAGAGCGGACTTCTTCGCGAGACCAGCTTAACAAACGAGTCGCCATTTGTGTTTACCTACAACTAGCACCGATGTGGGTAGTTGAAATGCTGAAATTTTGGTGGACTCGTTTGGATAATGGGTGGCTGAAATTTTGCACAATTGCCAACTCCATGTAGCACAATTACCGCACACTCCTCGTTCCTCTATAACAGACAGTACTCCAGAAATATCGGCCTTGTAACATTAGTTTCTGATCCTCCCTCGTATTTATGAATAGTTTCTTTGGTTTCAGCAACCTCAAAATAGTATAAAAAGTACAATTAGAAATGTATCCAATACTACTACTAGAATATTTTTACTATTAGCGTAAATAGTACTTCAAAGAGTGAAAAATGACTTTGAGATCATTTTCCTCGTGACCTCATGAACGCGTATGTTTATAAATAGTTCTATTAGCTTTAGAATTCTCAAATTCCTATACAAAAAAAAAAAAAAAAAAAAAACACAAGTAGAAATTCACTCAAGCTTAGACACTTTTTACCAGTGGCGTTCGTCAAATACAAGACAAGACTTAATCTTTTGCAGATCCTTATGTCAACTCATGGCCTCTGATGGATAGTCCCTTAACCCTTCTGACTATCCTCGCCAGCTATTTGTATTTTGTTCTTCGGTTGGGGCCACAGTATATGAAGAGGAGGAAGCCGTTTGAACTGAAAACCACGCTTATGATATATAATATCTTCCAAGTAGTTTTCAGTATTTTTCTAGTTCATGAGGTAAGTATTCTTTAGTCAATTGAAGTAAATTTGTAAATGTGGTTAGGTGCAAAGGTAGATACATCAATGACTGTATTTCTGTTGGTAAGTAACAGACGAGCGACGTTGAAACTTCAAAATGATTATTAAGATTAGAAACTCCTGGATTTATAGTCAGCGTCTTAGCTGTACTTGAATACCGTTTCTCTTGAGATAAGCGAAGTTAAGTAGTGCCGGGTCTGGTCAGAGAAAAGATGAGTGACCATTCATCCTCACCAGATGACGTTGGCATTCCGTCGTACGCTCATGTCCAAAATTATTGTCGCATGTCTATAAATATGTTGTTGTAGGAATATAATTTGATAACGAATTGGCCTGTTATTTCGTATAATGTTAGTATGTGTATAATCGGCAAAGACATGTATGTGGCAAATTTCATGCCAAAAGAGCAGTAAATAAAAACAATAATACGAAAGTAAAACTTTCTTGTTCATTTAGCAACATTTTGCTTAACTCATCCTAATTTTCGTATTTATAATTCTTTTCCTATGAAATTTACCACAAATATACATTTCTCGATTATACACATAGTATGAGTATTAAAAGTATCCTGCAAAATCATTATCAAATTATATTCTTACAAGAAGACAGTTATAGACATGCGACAATTATTTTGGACATGAGTGTACATCCAGTGTCGTGAGGACCGTTTGGGAGCTAATTGAATAGCCAACTCCAGTTTAGAGTCTAACGGCAAGGGAAGACGATGTGTTGACCATATATTATATATATATATATATATATATATATATATAAAGAAGGGAATGAGTGCTAGGAATCAGCTGGTAGTCTCTGGTCCTCTAAGGGCTATTGCACCAGGAATTTAGCTTTAGTTTTTTTCACTCTTGGATTAAAGTTTTCTTTCATTTTTAAGTTACACACGCCGATATACATGCTAGGTAATACAAGCTGTGATCAAAAACACAGTGAATGTAGTTGCACAGTGTATCTATCGATGTTGTATCCTTTTTCAACTAGTAACCCCGGTAGTCTAAATCTTTGGTACAGTCAGTGTCGAGTTTGAACAAGTTGTGACATGTTAGTTGGCTTCCAGAGGATGAAGAGTGAGGACGTGTTAAGAGTGTTTGTTACGCGCCAACATTAAGTTTCGTTTTAAACTGCAAAACAAGTGTCAAAGAAGCTCACGAAATGTCAAAATTAGAGTATGGCGATGAAGTGGTGGTATTAAAGACTGTTTACAAGTGGTATGACCTATTCAAAAGCGGCGAAGAGTCGGTTGAAAACGTGCAACGATCGAGACTTCCCTCGGCATCAAAAACAGATGTAAACGTTCAGAAAGTGGCACAAATGATTTGTTCAAACAGGCGAATGTCTATTCGAGAGCATTCTGAAGAACTACACATCTCGTATGGGTCCGCCAAAAGGCATTTTAACTATCGATTAAATGGGCAAATGACTTCCTTCTTTACCATGAGAAAACGCGCTGGGCCACACCTTGTTTTTGATCCGCGAGTTTTTGCCCGAAAAAATATTCCTGTCTGTCCACATTCACTGTGCTCTTGAAATATACATGTAGGACCATGCGACTTCTGGCTTTTCCCAAAAATTAAAACCGTGCTTAAAGGAAAACGTTTTGACACCATTCCTGACATTAAGAGAGCCACGAAAGAACAGCTGAACGCCCTTCCAAAAGAAGCCTTCAAGAAATGCTTCCAGTCATGTACTCAACATTGGGATAAGTGCATTGCTAGCCAAGGACAGTACTTTAAAGGAAAATAAATCTAATTCCATGTAACCTTATTACTTTATTTCTGATAAAATTATTCACCGTATTTTTTGATCATACCTCGTATTGTAGAGCTAAACAGTGAGAAACAGGAGCTATGAAAAATGGGAAATATGTCAAAGAATAGCGATAAGTTAGAACAGTATTGGCAACGAAAGGAACTTCTATTTCTTTTTTGATTATGATCTTCACATACTTGAAAGTGTTTTACTTAAAAAAAAATTTTAAAAAAAACTATAGATTTAGTTTATAACTATTATATAGTTGCAAATGTAATTTCTAAATATTATTAAATGTTCATTATTTATAAATTATATTTGTGTGTCTTTGTGGTCAAGTAGATAAACGAAATTGTTTTTTGTAAGCATGGTTCTAGTTTTCGATTCTCAATAGAAATCCTTGGTTCTCATATGAACCCGTCAGTGCTGTGCCATGCGGTGAAGGGATGAGCGGAGCGACGGCTCCGGGCACCGAAGTAAGGAGGCGCAAAATTCGGGAGGAAAAAGAAAAGAAGGAAAGAAAAAAAGAAAGAAAATATTACTAGGAATATTACTAATATGTACTTGAATCCTTTTCCTGCTTTAGGAAGTGATCCTATAATGTTACACATGTTAATAAAATGCATATGCACATACATAAAATGGAAAGAAAAAAAGTAATAAAAAGAGTGCTCCAAATCACGCAAAAGCGGGGTTTATTTTTGAAAATTCTCTTACGCTTCGCGGCAACCATGGTGACGTTTCGAAGCTAGTCTGTCGACCTCACTCATATGTACGGGGGCGCCGTTGTATACTGTCGCCACGGGCGCTGATTTTCCATGGTACGGCATTGACCCGAGTTTTGGTACGAATTCTCCTTCGAGCACAGATTCTATTTTATGTGGCCTTGGCGCTAGAAAGGGATATTAATCTTAAATTTATACATTAAAAAAATACGTCTTCTATTTTCTTCAAATGCCAAAAAAAAAAAAAAAAACTAATATGTTCAATTTTATAGAAATCACCATCAAGCAATAATAGAAAAAAAAAAGAAAGAAAATAGTAAAGACATTAATATACGTATTTGTTTCTCCAATATGTACTTCCATTTTTTCAAAGGTGTTTGATAATAACCTATACAAAGTCGAAAGTAGGTATGAAAATAAAAACACTATACATATAATAAAAACAGAATTATCATGATTAATTTTTGTTTAGAAACTTAATTGATACGATTCATCTTACATACTGTTAATAAAGACTTAATATTAATAATTTAATAAAATTATGTAATCATTATTATATATATGTACCCGTATTAACAGCTTTTTCTACTTTCAGGGTTTAAACGTAGGACCATATCAAAAATATTTGGCGGGAACTTGCAAGACGCCAAGCAGAAAACATGAATCACACGACTACAGGGTTGGTACTCAAAAACATTTTATAAAAACAGAGTATGAACTTGCATGAGTCATCATCCTTCCTCATGCTGCTCATCTCATCTTCATTTCTGCATATAAATATTTCTCAATCTTCGTAAAGATCCAGATATTTCAGTCCAGATATAACGGCCAACGAATTTATTTTACAATTGAATGAAGGCGGTGTCTCTATACACGCATTTCAGCCAAATAGATTGTCACGTTCGTAGAAGAATATCGAGGATTATCGAAATAAGATCTTGACAGGGCATGAAGGCCCAAGGGCTATGTGTAGACGTAAAAGTATCCACATTGTCTTGACTTCAGTACTCATGGAGATGACAGAGAGCACCTCACTTGGGCTCCTTTACCTTCCCTTGTATTCATCTTAAACAGGTTGGGTGAACCTCAGAGTCGCATTGAAACAAGAAGAGAACAAAAAATTGTCGCACCAACCGGAAATCGAACCCAGGATGACTAGGCTACAATTGTTCTCAGGAAAAAAAAAAAAGTATTTACGAAATTTGAGTTCATTTATTTGTCTATATTTACATATATATATAACAAAATAACTCTTTTAAATTAGTATATTCAGCAACCTTTACGATAAAGTATCTTCTTTACATTAACTGTAATACTCAAACAGTAAGAATTGAGGCATACTGGCTCAGTGGTTGAGCATGTATCTCTAGGGCGTGGGTCCCTGGTTTGATCTCCAGCCCAGTCACGTAAATTTGTGATGGACAACATCGTTTTCGTGAATTTTCTCGGGGTTCTCCCGCTTTTTCCCATATTACCATTCCACCACTTCTTCCAGCATCATTCACTTGCCTTAATCATCATTCATCTCCATTAGCTTAAAGGGCAAAAACACGTGGGATGTTAAACTTAAAGGTTTTAAAAGATTTTCAAACACCAAGAATGATGGATACACAGTGGCTAAGTTGTAGGGCACTTATCTCGGGTGCGTGGGGTCCCTGATTTGATCCCCAATCAAGTAACTTTGTGATGGACAACATCGTGCCCGTGGGTTTTCTTGGGATTCTCCCATTTCCTTTCACATTCTCATGCCATCACTTCTTCCATTATTAACCATTCGTCCCTTAACCTAAAGGACATAATCGTACCCTAAACGATGTTAAAACAAAAAAGTTTTCAAACACCAATAGAGCTCCAAAGTACAGAAGCGAATAATTCTGAAACGGACGGAAATGATTTGATTTCCAGATTGATCTGTACAGTTTTTATATCATATATCTTATATCCTGTTAAAAAGAGCATTAAACTGTAGTCAAACAAAAAACTGGCCATAAAAACATTTTTTATTCGAATGCAAAAACTATTAAATATTATTACGTTAAAAGATCTTCCATCTCTTAATATAATAACAATTCCAACTCTTAATAGATCACAAATAATATTATTAATATTTCAATAAAACTTGATCAGACTTCTGGCGAACTATCTCACGCAAATTGTCAAAATTTAGAAGAAGTCAACCAAGATTTTATTTTAGCTGAAACTAAAACAGCTTATACTGAAATGCGTACAAAACACGTTTGATGTGAACTAAAACACGATACATTCAAATAAGAAGGAGAACATTAGATTGAGACGATCCTACATCTTAAAAATATTGCATCTCAAATACATTTTATTTTATTCGTATTTATCTACTTAAATAGAAGGATCTCCACGAAGATATCATTTATATTCATCGTGTATTTTACATGACATAAACATGTTCTTTCAAGTGGTAAACTTTTGTCTAATACTTCTTTATTCTGAAAAAAATCTTTCTGCCATAAAGTGGAGATTTCTATATTTTACTCAACATGAATTGATAAAACGATTGAGTTTTAGGTGAATTAAATTTCACTTAAACTCAGTATTTTTTCACTCTAATTTTACGACATGACTTGTACTAAGTTTGAGAACAATACTATTCATATGAAATATAGAAAATCTCTATTCTTTTTTCATTATTGTGGCTAGTACTGTTCTACTCTTTCATATTCCTTCTTAAGCATGTAGTTATTTTTCTCTATTCTCTGTTTTCTCTATGTTTGATTCTTTTACACGAATTTCGTATTTTCTAATTCCTACTTCATTATCTTACATGTTCATTTGCACTTCATACTACTTATGTTATTCATATTATTCTACTTCAATATATCTTTTCGTTTCGTATATATGATTATCAATACCTGTGTACTTGAAGGTTCTGATTACTTCTGTAATTTTTCTCAAATAATGTTGATTTATATATATTACTTTCGATCAGTGGCGAAGCGTGCAGTGAAAAATTGGGTATACAGAATACTACCTCTATAGTGTGATCATTCCAATTCCACCCGAATTGTAGCTCCATATCTTATATCGCCTTGCTGCTAAAATGGGACTCTAATCTTCACAGAAATTTTCGAAGCATTTTACGTTTTCGATTTTATAATACAGTGTAATGTAAATATTAATCCAGGGAGGGGGAGGATGTTGTTTAATATTTTTACACCGAGCTCGGAAAGTGATTTAAAATAAACAACAAACGAAGAAAGTAGCGGTGATTCTGGCACTTATAAATCTAGCTTAAACTGAACTAGACTGTCAACCCTATAATAGACGGAGCGCCTGCCGTCTTCTGAGAGGTTCTACAAAGCGAGTGTTTGGTCCTTTAATTGCGCAGCTCGTACTCCTATGCTTCTATATGTTGATAAAGGAATATGGATCCAACATAACAGGGATATTGTTAAAGCTTCCGCTGGACAATCTGTCTGTCTACATGGAAGCAGGATCCATATTCAAGCATAGGCACTTTCAACTTGAAAAAAAAATGGAAAATATATTATAGGAAATTTTAAGTTAGGAAAAGATCTAAACTTAATGCACATAAAATTCTAAAGGGGGAAACGCTGTCTACCCTGTCTTCCCTGAAGCGTCGTCACTTCTTTCGATACATTTGGTAAATAGTTTCTTCTTTCCTGTCTGTAGTGTCTTGCTTCGTACCTGTTCATTTAAGTGGCTTCTTCTGTGCTCCGTTCCGAATGTTTAGCGTTTTATCATTTGTAATATGCTCTAGTGAATTATTTATCTTCATAAATGTGGTATTTTCTATTACCCACTCACAGCAACTTGCACTTCTTTCTGTCTATTTCATCATCAATAATTTTGTGGGTAATTTTCTTCATATCTCCTTTCTACTTTATTAGTTATTTTATTAATAATCTCTTTACATCATTCATGTCTATCTCTCATTTCTTCATAACGTATCAAAATCATAATTTGGTTTTACTATTTTACTTAGTCTTCTGTTTACACTTTATAGTCTCAAATAGTTGTGAGACTAATTTTCCAATTACAACTTTTCTTCTTAAACCAAAGTACTTGTACATATATGTACGAATACATTGTTGTAAATACACTGAAAAACAATTGTGGAGTAATGCTCGAAATGGAGATACTTAAAAAAATCTTATTTAGGAGATTTTCCAGTCAATGTTAACTCTAAAACTTCACATATAATTTGAATTATATAATTAGAAAGTTTTTATTTATCAAACAGAATTAGAAGTAAGTAATAACAACAAAATTATTATTATTGTTATTATTATTATTATTATTATTATTATTATTATTATTATTATTATTATTATTATTATTATTATTATTATTATTATTATTTTATACCAATATGCACTACTCTCTTTCGAGCATTTCTTCTATTAAAATCTGTTTAACTTTGTGTATAAAATGTATAAATTACTCGTGCTGTAGAATAATGTAATTTATTTGTTTATTCATTGCTATCTTACCAGGTATGACTCCAAAGTTGAACCTTGAATCTGGGAATAACCTATATATTTCCTGAAAGGATTTGTCGAGTAAGTTCCAAAATAATTTTCAATTCCTTGCCCGGAAGTGATCCCCTTCAGGATTGGAAATATATAGAGCAATTTGAC
Organism: Thermobia domestica; assembly: GCF_964235325.1. Taxonomy (NCBI): domain Eukaryota; kingdom Metazoa; phylum Arthropoda; class Insecta; order Zygentoma; family Lepismatidae; genus Thermobia; species Thermobia domestica. Next base: position 16,580,876 of record NC_137469.1, on the reverse strand, counting down.
CTGTATGTTCTATATATCAAAGTGATCTGCATGACTAGTAGATTAAGAATATAATATGCACTACTCAATTATATCCTATATTAATGAATAAAACCAAAAAAAAAAAAAACGTGATTATTTCACTATAAATATCCTATATTAGTGGACGTATAAAGTTGAGAAAAGCGTATCTATAATATCCAGTCAACAGTAAGTCATTTGGTATCATAACTAATGTAACTCATTGTTATAGCTAGATGTGACACATTCGGTCTACGTATTTCAATTTCTATTTTTACGACGAGACGATTTCACCTATATACATTGTCAGATCAGTGCGTTCATTATATATTTGTCAACTGCTCATCTAGACGAGTTGTTTGATAGGTACAAAAACGTTCAATAGATTTTTGAGTTACTAATTAGGGAAAAACTAGTCGTGGTGGTAATTTGAGCTCATTTACTCGATCCGAACAGTTCTTTCTTTGTACCTATATAAATCCGATTGTCATCCTTCAGAGTTTAAGCCCTCTAGTCACGGCAAGGCCTAAGTAATGAGAGGGGAGAGGGAAGAAGGCTCCGGCTGGATGTTGTTTGCCGGAACTTTTCATTAGTTTTTGGCTACGTGCGAGTCATGTAACTCACATCACGACAAGATGGTGCTTCCAGGACTTGGCCTTACTTTTAAGGTGTGAGGGCCACGTAACTCACACTGTCTCATGATCACTCTACAGCGTGATAGTGAGTTTCACTAATACAGGATGTTTGTAGTGAAATAATCGTTTTTTGTGTTTAGTACCTTGATATAGGATAAAATTGGGTAGTGCATATTATATTCTTAATCTACTAGTCATGCAAATCACTTTTGATACATAGGACATATAGGTCAAGTTGTTCTATATATTTCCAACCCTGAAGGGGTGGGGTCACTTCCGGGTAAAGAATTGAAAACTGTTTTGGAATTTACTCGACAAACCCTTTCAGGAAATATACAGGTTATCCCGAATTCAAGATTCAATTTTGGAATAAGTAATTAGTAAAATTATAATATATATATGATATATAATATTTGTATCATAAATTGTACAGGTACAAACTTTCAATTTTATTTTATAATTCTTAAAAAAAAAAAAACATTCTTTTTACTTTTTAGAAGTATTTTCTTTATATTTCTGGAAGTTTAAGATAATATCAGACAAACAATATGATATTTAGGACCTTGTAGATAACTGTAAATAGTAAACTTTGTTTCAATATCCAGCTCTTGCTCCAGGGATCAACAACCAACAGAACATGGTGATTTTAGTATCTTCTTTTGATTTGAAATTCCTGACGAATATTTCAACAAATTTTATCTTTTTAATTATTCTCGTTCTTAATTATCATATTATCGTACTTTCTTTCTTTTTTTCCTTTTACCTGGATATTTCTTCTCTGTAATATATGTAGTTATATCATGGTATTCTAAGGTATTTTTACTTCTTGAAAGTAGTTGTTTAGTTTTGTGTACATAGTTTTTTGTAAAGTACGTATTTAATATACAAGTTGTTAAATATTTAAATTTTAATTTCACTAAATTTATGATATATTTCTCATTAAAAGTCAAAGATGTATAGAAGCCATATTTAGGCTTGTGTTAAGGTGGATAACACAGTAGATTAGTCTTTTGCTTATTTCTTTTGGTGTAAGATCAAGATTGTAATTATATTATGAATTATAAACGTATTATTTATAAGATTACAGACAGTAGATGTACAAAAAATATGTTGTTTGGTTAAAGTTGATATGGCATAGCATGAACTTATTATGAGAGTTGATTTATCTTTGTTTTAAAATTCAATACTTAATTCAGAATTATTTTGTTTCTGCTTTTTTAATATTACTAGGAAATGTAGGTATTACTTATATAAATATATGATATTATTTTAACTAAAATTTACTATAAAAAGGGATATCACTATATGATGAAATTACATGACAAATGCATTTTGCTTTGGTCCTAAAGTTTCGTAGTTTCATCAGCTTCTAAAGTTAAAAAAAATATATAGACCCTATATTATTTCTAAGGAAGCGTCTATACGAAAAAATAACATTTGGAGGTAAATATTTTAATAAGTGAAATATTGGTTTTCATTGTCCAAACAAAACATATAACTGCTTAAAAATAAAACATATGTTTTAAAATACATATAATATGATTAATTTATTCATGTAAACTTTCGTAAACATATAGACTTAAAGCTTTTTTTATCAAAAGATCCAATATATATCAATCAAAAATATTCTTGTAGACCTTATGTCTGTAGAACTACATATAGTGTAGTCAAACCCAAACTATCAGTTAATTCAGTATGATGTGCTTATTTCGTTAAAAAAAAAAAAAAAAAAAAAAAAAAAAAAGATTTAGGGGCTATTCAAAAATTTTGTAGCCCCTGATTCAAAAACTAATTATTGGCCAAGATTGCAGTCTTTTGATGCATTTTTTGATCATTCCTAAAATCTTTGTTTTTGTTTTCATTAATTTTGACGTGAAATAGATTATTATGGTAATATCAGTTTAAATCACTACAAAAAATGAAAGAGAGTATAAAGATTCCTTGTAGTGATTTTTGCATAAATTTTATAGTGTTACGTCTTAATCATTCTCTCTACTGTTAGGAACTATCACGAAAAACTAAAAACCAATAGCAAAATGCAATTTCATGTTTAAACTCAAACTAATATGACTAACCCACCTTCAACAAACAAGAGCAAAGTAATGGTTTTGTTTATATTGTGTACTATTATTTAAGAATGAAAAATCAAACTATATTGAAAAAGAGCTAGACAAATTTGGAGTTTGTTTTATTTGTATTTAATCAGGGTTGCGCAAACTAATTTTTAATATGGGCTGCTCAAATCATTTCTAAATACTTACATTAACTTCTAATAAGTATGCAGAGTGAAGCTTAAATTCATAGATCGGAAATCAGCAACAACTACACGTGTGTTTATTTTCATTTCAATACGCTCAACATAAAATTAATTTTTCATATTTAAAAAAAAAAAAAAAAAAAAATAAGTTTGTACTTAGTAGCTAAGATCATAAATCTTTAAAATACTGATCGAAAAATGTACAGATAAGAAATAATGACACTAAAATCAAAAGATTCAGAAACAACTTCAGATCAAAATATTTATTACTGAAGTAAATACAACTGAACCGTAATAAATAAATTATCTCGTAACTACATCTTCGCAAGAAATAATTCCGTTATAAAATTTGTAATTTATTGGAAAGACTGTATGAACGGATTGTTAACTTACGTTACATTTATTTCTTTATTCAATGACAATCCAAAATCTAAATATTGAAATGACCGGCAAAGACAGTGTTGAATATTCTACGTAAATAATTGATCAAGAATCATGCTACAAGCAAGACAGTTGTATTTAGTAGAGAGGCTTGATTTTATTCGAAATGCATGTTATTTTGGAACTAAATGAAACTTATATACTTCTTTAAAAAAAAAGAAAGAAATGAGCCAGCTCATGATAAAACTTAGATAATGCTCATCTGAATTTGTTTGTATCCAACCCTGAATGTCCGAACTGCGTTCACTAATTTTGATTATTTACTCACCAACACACAAATGTTATTGTTAATTCCTTTCGCCACTATTACTCCTGATTCATCTGCATCTTTTTCATTCTTTGTTTGTGTACATTTCCCCGAAGAGTGAATTTGCTCCTACTGGTAGATGAAAATATTATCGAATAGTGCCCACTCAACAATGAAAAGACGAATAAAGTGGGTAGTAAGCACAGTATTAATAAAATTATTTGACGCCACTTTCTTCTCAGATGCTAATTTGCTTGCCACAGAAGTCTAGACACAGTTAAAAGAGTTTTGATTTTTAATAAACTATAAAAATATAGTCACTAGTCACTGAAATTTATACTTAAAAACCAAACAATTTTGTTTTATTGTAAATTGTACTGATATATTACTGTTGTGCATAGGCAGAAATACGGAAGATGTCATAGGGAATACGTGTCCGTAAAGTCTTAAATGTAATTAAAATTAGAACCTTTTCCGTCCACACTACTGCAGGGCCAGTGTAAGGTTGCCAATTTTTGAGAATGAAAACACCGGACACCCTCTTGGTGTATGTATAACTCTTAAGGTTGTGACATCATCGCTTGTCAAAATATGTGAAACAACCTGAAAGTGATTACTTCACATAAAATTGAGCGATTTGGAGTTCGAATTCAAAAAGTTTTAGTTACTTTTGAAGTATTTAGTAAACTTAGTTATTCCAGTTTTGGTTAAGTCGGCACATGTAATTTTTGTAGTCTGCTGTCAATAATACATTATCTTTAAAACAGAAAAACGAATATAATTATGGCGTGCTCAAAATATACTTGAAAAATATCTTACCAGCTTCGCTGAGGCTGATAATGTCTCATAATGCCTACATACGAATTTTTACTGCATGTGGATGCATTATTTAATTGGAAGATGTAACTGAGAATGAAGCAGTGCTAGATGCGCTCTTAAAAATGTACTTTTGTTGACCTTTAGCAGTTCTGATAAATTCAGTAAACTTTCCTGCCTTCAACTCTTCAGCAAATTCCGCGTACAGCAGGTCGATAACAAAGCGAATTATAAGCTGTGCTTTAACCATATTCATCGAAAAACGATCGTCACTCCAAAACAATCTGAATAGAACAGAGAATAGGACTAGTAAGAGGAAAAATTACCGGACATTTAGCGTCCGGTTTTGAGGTCGTTTCGGACACCGGACAAGCAGGTAAAAAACCGAACTGTCCGGTGAAATACCAGACAGTTGGCAATACTATTGCAGTGGTAGTTTTAAAATGGTTCGTATTGCATATTCTAGCGTTAGAAAATAACCCCATTTTTCTATTCCGTATTACGTTAAACAATAATGACGTGTATACTCAGAAAAGAAAAAAAGAAATGCTCAGTTGACATCTAACACTTTTAATTATATGTGTAACAAAACCGTAACAATCATTGCATTGTTTCAAAATGAAAAGTTTGCCGAGAAATTCTACACGTTCCTAAAACATTTGAACGGTTCTACCAATGTTACAAAGGAGGGGTTAAATAAAGCAACTAGCCTTTTTAGAGTCGTCGTGATGGGAGTAACTTCAGTATTCACGATCAAAGAAAGTCCTTCCAGACAAAAATTGGTCTGAGAGATCTTGCAAATCACCTTGCATATATTACAATACCATATAAGTAGTTATTATTTCCCGTATTAGCGCAATCAACAGTTTTATTTAGCATATATACTAAGTACAGTACACATTTTTAGGGTAAAGCGTAAAGCATCTACACAACAAAGGAGGTTGTACTATATACAAGCTTTCGGAACTCGGGATAACTAACTTGTTACATGTTCATTAACTAAACTCAACAGTACCAGTATCCTACACTCTGGACCATTGAGAAATAAAATAGATTTTTATCAAGATACATATTTACGTCAAAAGTTAAAATATGTCTCAAAATTTCATTCAATACCGAATGTTTCACTATGAGAAACTTAATGGTCTTGGCTAAGTGTTCTTCCTTCAGGCATGTACCAACCTATTTACCTAACGTTACTGCTCAATAGCTAATACCGCATTATACACAAGCTATAGAAAAAATCTCTATATTTTTTAATCAAATAAAACAACAGGCTTCTGCACAAGTATATACGGTATTTTTTGAACAATCACAAGTAGGTTAAAATTTAATTAACCTCGCAAATTATATCCTACTGTTTTACTATATTATTGAAAAAGTACAACGATAAATACATATAAATCGTATGGAGAAAATGTTTTGGTGAAGCAATAAATTTTGTGATTTAGCAGAATTTTTCGAGGAAAGACATAATACTGGTCCTTCACCAATCCAATATTCAGTATCTGTAGCCAACAATATTGCACTTTAGAGGAGAGCTTCGTAAAATTATATCGTGCGTATCTATTAAAGAAACAGGATTATTTTGAAACCAAATCATAAAATTTCGACCTTGCACTACAAAAGAACATACAAAACTGTGTAAAGATAATATGGAAGAAAGTAGAGCAGTCTGTTTTTATTCTTTTGAAACACAAAAAACTTCGATAATAAGTATTTCGGATCTCAATATCAGAAGAAGACACGATATCTACCCTTGCACTATTGTCGTGTCCCAGCTTATACACTCTTTCTGGGAAATCATCGCTCATCAATCAACTGTTTCCATTTTTCCAGGAGAAAGGTAAATGCTTTTGAATTTTGATTAAGTTAAATTGAATTTTTACTTTTTTACAGATAAGAGCAGCAATTTGGTGGTACCTATTCGCAAAAATTACTGAACTTTTGGACACAGTGAGTACACTCATTCAGCTTATACAAAGGATCGAAGTGGTAAATACAACTGTACCGGTACTTCAATTAAAATCTACACATTACAAAAATAAAAATATATATATATATGTAGTTCAAAAAAATTGCAAAATTTAAAGTTTTTTTTTTTTTTTTTTTTTTAATCAAAGAACTGTACCGGTACCTGTATTGATACTTTGAATTGAATCATATTCTTGTCTGTCAGTTCAGAATTGTTAATTATTTTTCTGGCAGGTAAGACCTAGAACTTAAGTTGTCTAAATGAATAACTTCTAGATTGACGATTGCTGTGTCTCAATTATAATTCTAGAAACAGTCGAAATCAAAACATTAGCTGGGTTTTTATTTTTAAGAATCGCTATTAAAAATTCACTACTGGTGTAAAACGTACATAACCTGTTTCGTTGGCAAAAAAACGAAAGATATTTGGAAAAGATAATAATTAGATTAAAATTTATTTATTTATTATCATTAAACATGGGAAATGTGTATTTTATTCTCATGTCCTATATTACATGAGGGAACTGTATTCCGAGTTAGAAAATTTCTACAGTTTTCTTTAACATAATAAGACAGTAGTCATTATTTTTTTGAATTTTTTTTTAAATCCTCAACATTCTCTTTCTGATATTCTTGTCCCAGTTTTTTCTTTAATTTGCGGTTATCCTCGCAGAATCAATGCGTAAATATTCCAGCTTGTGAAATACAATCTAAATTCACTTGCATCAGCAAGTTTTTGCAAATGTGTTATATAACAGTGGTTTATAAACTTATGAAGTTTCTGAGCTACTGTACCGTTTCAAAATCCTACTGTAAGCTACCAACCGAAAGAACTACCAACTTAAAAAAAAATCTTACATTTGTTTATTGCCTATAAACTTACATTTCTAGTAAATAAGAAATCAATTTAAATAAACTGTATGTTACAAAAAGGAACTGAAATGGAAGTATACCTAAGAAAATTGAAGTGTAGTTAGTGATAAATAACAAATGTTTTATCAGACTTATTACCTTTAATGAAAAGAATGGAACTCTTTTTTTGTCATCAAAAAGTTTTTTTTAAATCGAATCCCCTAGATTTAGCGACTTTTACCCCAAATTTGCAACACTGATCAAGCTTAACCAACAGGAGCGTTAACGCGATCTACCGAAAATGTCCCCGCGAGCTATTAGTAGCTCGCGATCGACGATTTGGCGATCACTGTGTTATAGAATATAGGATGAAAGAAAGAAGGTGTAATAGGGAATAACAGAATTTAAAAAAAATAATGATTATAGTATAATATTATTAAACAAAACCGCAGTCCCATTTTTCTACTCTTACTGGTAGCAACAATCTGATGCGTGAGCCCTTAACGAAAGTTTCATAAAGGCAATTATTTCTAATATTTCGAACGTTTCGGTAATTCTTTCTTCTGTGATAAAATTAGCGTTTTCTTATGACGTAAATAACTATTTATAGACATATGTTGAAACCAAAAGAAGTACTATAGCGTTGAGAGAGAGAGAGAGAGAAAGACTGCATTCGAAGAAAGTTTGTGCGTCTTTCGATTTAGAGGCGTTGCCAGGTGAATGACTTAAATAGTCCTAAATCATTTCTAAAGATAAAACTGTAAAGTTAAATGAATGAAAAAAAAAGAGAGAGAGAGAATTAGACTCGCTATTATTCTTTTAAATCTCTCAAACCCTGTAGAAAGAAACTTTCCTTACAATTTGATGCTCATGTAATTTTTAACCCCTTGCGTTCCAGGTCTCATTTTCCTATGTGTGTGCTGTAATACCGGTTTCATTTACTGTTAAAAGACCGTCTGGATTGTTATATAGGTCATAGTTATTGTGCAAGGGTGAGGAGAGCATTCACATTACTGATAAAAACAATTATTTGCATTGTGGAAGATTTGGGACTAAAAAAGGGAAATTCTGATATTCTGAAGGGATTTTATGCTCCTTCAGGTTGGCAACACTTACCAGAGATCAAAGATAAATATGTTTCTTTCCCAATCTCGAAATATATCTGAAAGTTGCTAATTGTTTTTTGTCAAAACGAATACATGAGTGCTGTAATTAAATGTTCCCTTAGGCCTGCCATCTAGTGAGATAGAGTTTTTTCTTTTCTGTCAGTAAGGTGCTGTCACCTAAGGAGAAATAGTAAAACTAACTCATGCCTTTAATCAACTAAAAAATTTCATCATCTCCAGGATTAACACGACCTTTAATAAAGGATACGTTTTCATGACATCTACATGGATGTCACTGGTGCGCAAAGGGTTAATATTTTCAAATTTTCTTTTATTTTAAAATGTTAATATAGTTCTCTAATTTTACTTTGTATTTGAAAAGCATGCTTAAAGTTTTTCTGTTTCAGGTCTTCTTTGTGTTGAGAAAAAAGCAAGTCCAAATAACATTTGTTCACGTCTACCATCATATGATTATGCCAATACAATCATGGGTTCACCTAAAATTAGCATTTTCAGGTAAGAATTTGTCCAATTTTCAGAAAAATATTAATTATCTTATTTTCAACAGTGCAGTGCAGTTTGAAAATGAATCAGTTAACCATTCTGTGAGCTTAATTTCCCAAATGCAATGTGCGTATACACAGTGTGGAAATTAAGGAACGAAGCTGATTATTTTGCTACGAAGTTAGTTTCGGCATGGTAGGTTTTCCGTAGTGGTGAATCTTGCGTGTGATCTTGGGAATGCATGGAGAAAGTTGCAGCTTGGTCGGTCATCAGTGTAGGGCCGTTGTGACACTTCGTCACTGTTTCCACAATGGAACAAAGAGTGAATATCAAGTTCTGTGCGCGCTTTGGAAAAATTTCAACGGAAACATTTGAGATGTCAAAAATGGCTTATGAAGTCAATTGTCCTTCTCGCTGGGATGTTTTAGAATATCATAAGATGTTCAGATGACAAGAAGTTTGTTGAAGGCTATGTCCAACCAAATTTATCAGAATAACTGAAATGATCGACCAAAAAAAAAAAAAAAAAAGGAATATTATCGACCAAGAATGCGACTTTCAGAATATCTGACCTCGTGTGGGTGTATAAGGGCATTGTTCGCCAAATAATGACAGAAGATTTCAAAGAAATGGAATTTGTTTACATAATTTGTGTTTCATTCCTTGACGGAGGAACAGAAACTGGAACACAAAGCAGCGATTATTAGTGAGTTTTTGGACCAATCAAGTGTTTTTATGTGACCACATCGTGCATACTCACCAGACATACCTTCCTGTAAATACTTTCTTTTCATCAAATGAAAGGCACACTGAAGGCTTACTTTTATGACGATATTTCCACCATCCAGAAAGCAGTGACAACAATCTTGCACACCTCTACAGTCCAGGGTAAGCAGATTCCACTGTTATTCATTTATTTGTTTACAGAATCTGTCTCGTTTTGCAATAGCCGCACTATTATATAAATAAAAGAAAGTTGTAACAACTTTAAAATGTCTCTCTTTCCTTCAGTCTTTTAGGATAGAATTTCAAACCTCATGCAAATCAGAGGCGGCTTCTGTGGAAGTCACATCGCTAAAAAATTAAAGTATCACTTCAAATTATGGAAAGAAAAATAAATATGACATTTTGAACATTAAGTAACTTTTCTTGCTTTAGTTTGAAGAAATAGCACTTCAATTTTTAACGGTGTGATTTCACTCGCGAACTGCGTTTAATGTAGATGAATAAGATATTCGAATTCTTTGTATTAAAAGCCTACACATAGCTAAATTTTGTATCTGTACATTCAACGGTTCAAAAAGAAAATTCTGTTCGCTTAGTATTCAGCATAATGAACTGCTGAATTAAATGATATGTTCATATTCTGCTAACGAACCCTTCCCTTTCATATATCCAATTTCGCCCATGTACATGCAGCGGTTTGAAAAGAAGTTTATGATCATGGTGTAAAATATTTTATAACTTATTCTCCTTCATAAAGGGGCAAATTTCATTAAACCCTTTCTTACCCATAGTCTACGGTTTAAGAGCCTGCCTTACTAAAAGTAATACAAAATTTACCATTTTTCTTTTGCTTGTTTTTGATAAGTGAAAGGAGATAATGAAATGCAACTTAGCACATTCATGGATAATGTTGTTTTACAACAGAAAATATTACTCTGAAGAATTTTCAATGTTGCCATCCATAGAAATTACAGTGTTGCCAAAATAACAATTCCCCCAAAATCCAAGTTAGAGCAGCGACTAGAGAAACGAACTCAACTGTATTTGATTACGTATCATGTCTTGAAATCCTGTGAACTACTTTTTAAACAAGAGTTGTATTTAGTTTGTAATAAACAAAATAGATTTAACATACAGCTATTAAAATCAAATAATAATCTTATTTTAAAAAGTAATTCACAGGATACCAAAACAACATGATACGTAATCAAATGCAGTTGAGTTCGTTCCTCTAGTCACTGCCTTAACTTAAATTTTGGTGGAATTGTTATTCAGGCAACACTGTAATTTCTATGGATGGCAACAATGAAAATTCTTTAGTTTCATATTTTCTGTTGTAGAATAACATTATCTATGATTGTGGTAAGTTGCATTTCATTATCTCCTTTCACTTATGAATAAACAAGCAAAAGAGAAATGGTAAATTTTGTATTATTTTTAGTAAGACAGGCTCTTAAGAAAGCATTCCTATAAAATTTCAAGTCCCTAATCCCAATACGTAGATTAGTTCAGACGAAGAAGACATTTCAGGGAAAACGTAAAAAAGCCTTTAGACAGAGATATCGACATAAAATTGATAAAAGCATATGTGTGGAGTTGTGAAGTATGAACTCTAGGCGAAGAAGGAAAACGGAGAAAGAAACCTTTAGAAATGTGATGTAATAGAAGAATGTTGAAAATTGGACGGATAGATGAGGTACCAAATGAATGAGTGTTGGAAGTAGTAAGGGAAGAGAGGAGGATACTGAAGAAGAACTCGAAAATAAGTAGTAGGATAATTTACTTCATTATGAGACATAGAGGAAGAACGCGAAAAGGTATGAGAGGAATGCCAGAAGGGAAAATATCTATAAGAAAACCACTTTTGAAATATATGAAAGAAATAATACAAATTGTAGAGAAGAGAAATCATATGAAAATGAACAATGTGGGCTTGGACGATGAAGTATCGAAAGCTGCGTGAAACCAATCAAGAGATTGCTGAAAGAAAATGTGATAGAGAACAAGAAACTGTGTAAATCCGTACCCTGGCTGCCATTTTTTCCCCCCGTGTTAAGGACCAAATTTCGCAAACTTTCTTGCTATGATTTAAGAATAACATTCTTACATAATTTCCAAATATTAACGATACAACGGTTTGGGGTTGAATCAGTGGGTCTATTCATCTATAGGCACAGATGTTAGGGCCTCTCTATTTCAAGTGTGCCCTCGGAAAATATGTGAAACATACTTCGACTCCATCCTCGCCGCTCTCTTACGAAGGAAACCATCCCTTTGCTTTAAGGAAAGAACTGATTGATCTCGGGCTGTGTTGCCAATTTGTCATCCAGTCGTTTGGTCTTGGCGAGTGAAGATCGTAGGCTACTTAGAATGACTGACAAGACAGGGCACAGCGAAGCCCGTGAAATAATTCAATGTGGAAACCCTGTCCGCATCAAACTTTTGAAAAATGTCGGCCCCAGCAACTTCTGCCTTATCTTTTGAGGGAGGTACAGTAAAACACAAATCGACAGCAGCACCAGCAGAGGCACATTTGAAATACAAAGGCTGTACATATTTTTAAATTTTTACTTTAAATGTTACACGTAAGCAAGTGATAAAAGATCTAATTTTATATTATTTTTCTACGTTTCTTCTCAATATAGACGAACACTTCACAGTTCCTGGGACACTTAACTCTTTCATCCATATCGTCATGTACTCCTACTACCTACTGGCTGCCTTGGGACCTCAGTACCAGAAGTATTTGTGGTGGAAGAAATACCTCACTTCTTTGCAACTGGTGAGAACATTTGATATTTCTAGATCTGTAGTGTAATCCATATAAACGTTGTAGTACGGAAAAACTACTTTTCTGTTTGAAATAATAATAATGAATTAGGTTTATTATTATTATTATTATTATTATTATTATTATTATTATTATTATTATTATTATTATTATTATTATTATTATTATTATTATTATTTGATTGCCGCTTCATCAGTGCTGTAACTTAGATTTTTTTCTTGGAGGGCAAGCATTAATATGCGTGTTTGGGCCCCCTAGGAAAAGTTTTTCCTAATTCTTGGGCTCCCTCTTTCCTACTTTCTCGTACTCTTTATTGGCCCCGAAGCCTGTGGGCCCTTCCGCACGTCAAGGTCTGCGGGGCCGTTAGTTACACCCCTGGGACCGTTCCATACATGACGTTAATTAAGGGAACAATATTGACAAATCTCAAAGCCATACGAATAAATGTTATTTCTAGGGCCTCAAATAGTAGACACTTTTTACTTAACGAGCCCACGACTTGTTTTTGTTTCATTGACTTTTTGTGTGTTGTTTTGTTTATGTAATGTAGTGAACCAGTTTGACGCTTCATTTATAATTGCATGTTCGTATTGTATATGGGGTAATAAAATTTTGTCTTAAAATGGATCCCCCTCAAACGGCGGGAATCTTCCCTGAGGGGGCAATTGCCCCCTCACTTCAATGCAAAGCTGTCTACAATAAAGAATAACAAATAATAAAAAAAACAGTTTCTATAAACTAAATTGTGCAACGTTACCTAACTAAAATATAATTTTTGATTAAAATTACCAGATTCATTCCCATTGTCTTTGAGAATCCCGTTGCTAATATTATGTCAAATAGTTTCATACGTCACAGAGAAAATAAATCATAATCAAATCTATATATAGCTATAAAAAAAATGAAGGTTGCGATGTTTCTGACTTAGTAACTCTTCAACCACCAGACTAATCTCGATCAAATTTTCAATATAGATGAGGTTTGAGCCTGGGAAGTTTTTTTATCATTTCACTTTGACGGTGCAACTTAAAGAAGGGGGACAGGGATATATATATATATATATATATATATATATATATATATATATATATATATATATATATATATATATATAAATGATCGAACATGAATGATATTAGTGTCGAATCTATAGCTTTTGGGGTCGCTGAGATGAACAGTGACACTTCCGATACCGTTTAAGTCGGAATTCAGCAACGCAACTTGGAGAGGGGAGGGAGAGTTGGAAATGATCGAAAATAACCGGCAAGAAAAAAAAAACATCGTCTATCAGGGTACTCTTCAGTAATGGTAAAAAGTGGCTGACTAACGGAATATATTACTAATCTTTCTTATTTTTATCCAGCAAAGCGGGTAATTGACTGTAGTATTAAATAAAATAAGTTGCATTAAAATAGCTCTAGTCATCAGGATTGGATTTATCTAATATTAAAATATAAACTATCTATAAAAGTGATCCATGTACAAATAGTTAATTACAAAAAGTTAAAAAGAGTTAACTAATGACTGTTGTTAAGTTCTATATGAATCCCAAGCTATTTCAACACATAAGAAATTGTCTTCGAAACAAACTTGAAGTTGTTTGCTCTTTTGTACTCGTATGGCGCCACTGAGAGCATTGTGTTCTCTATTTTTATTGGTCATTGACAGTAACTGTTCGAGAAACATTATTTAATTATTTATTTGTCATCAACACAACAGGCATAAGCCCAATGATAGTGTTGATGTATTACAAAATACATTTACAATAGTTTTCTTAAACATAGAATTCACATTACATATGTCAATTTCTTTGTGTTCGATGCATATTTCGTTATAAGAAGAGCATATGCTCCAGATTGGTAATTTCAATAATATGTTGGTCCTTACCTTTTTGCAATAGAGCAGGCCAGAATTATCAGCACGAAGTGTCGGGATATGAAAATTTAGTGTCGATATCATATCCATTCAATTAAACTCGTTTTGTACTATTTTGTGGAGAAAAGTCAGATCTATCACGTTTCGCCTTTGTTCAAGTATAGGGATATAGAAGTTGTCTATTAATGTTAGATAGTTTTAATAAGATGGATAGATTCCAGTTCTCTTATATGCCAAGTATTTGATAAATTTAGATTGGATTTTTTTCCAGTTGGTATCGGTATTGCTGTTTCGGTGGGTTCCAGATCACAGCAGCATATTCCAGTTTTGATCTGACATAGGAATATTACATTTTTGTCAGTGTGGTAATATTGTTAAACTCCTTTCCAGATCTAATTATGAACCCTAACATCTTGAGAGATTCAGTAACTATGTTCACTATATGGTTATTAAATGTCGGTTTCGTATCAAATGTCCAACTCCAAGATTTTTGACTGAATTTAATCTATTTAGTAAGATCTGATTCATTGAATAATTAAACTCTATTTGATTTTTGTTTCTAGTAAACGATACAATGTTACATTTGTTTATGTTTATGTTTACATTAAGTTTGTTAAGAAAACGCCAGTTAGCAACATTTTTCATGTCGTGTTGTAAATTGAGATAGTCGTGGGTAGTCTTTATCCAGGACCGGATTAACCCATATGGAGGCCTGGGGCTAGAAAAAAAAATATATGTGGCCACTGCTGACTTCGCCTAATACATTTTGTGAAAGCACAGTAGGGAAGTTAATGGATTATGTATCATATTTTGGTATATATTATTGTATGATGATGATAGTATCTTGCATTATTCTTTTTAGACAGCAAGCTGAGATTTTGATCAAAGTAGAGGCCCCCGTCCAACTTGAGGCCCGAAGTTGCAGTCCCCCTAAGCCCCTCCCTTAATCCGGCCCTGTCTTTATCCTATCGTATATTTTGAGGTCATTCGCCAAAAGCAATTTGTCACTTAATAACATATGATCAGGGCATATCGTTAATGAATAAAAGGAACAATAACGGACCTAGGTTGGAGCCCTGTGGAATTCCAGAATATGCAATATAATTAGTTGATTTATGCTCTTTGTAGATAACAGTTTGTTTACGATTGCTTAAATATGATGAGAAGAACTTGGTCAAGGGAGAAGAGAAATTATATTCGCTTAGCTTATGCAAAAATACTTTGTGACTGTCAAAAGCCTTTTCAAAATCTATATATGTTACATCAACCTGATATCCTACATTTAACGAAATTACTATAAATGCTTTGAAATCATTATGAGGACCTTTAACTTGTATGAATATGTCCTATCAGTTCTTTTTAATTAGAAACAATGCATCGAAACACAGCTTCGAGCTTTCAAATAATCCGTGACTCGTTTCATAAGACGCTTAAGGATTACGAAGTTGTAACCATATGTATTTGTATTTATATATTGATTTTATTTTCTTTCTTTAAAAAAATGTTTTTATTCATTCCAGATCCAGTTTGCGTTGATGATTCTGCACATCCCCTATCTTCATTACATCGGCTGCACTTACAGCAAACCTTTGGCCATGTTGCACATATTTAATGTCAGTGTTTTTATGTATTTCTTCTTGGACTTCTACCGGAAATCATACCGTAAAATAAAATCCACGTAATGCTTAAGTTTGGGAAACCCATTGAGAGATGGGAATTTAAAACATAAAAAAGAAAAAGTTGTCATATCATCCTAGACAAAAAAAAAAGTAGGTTCGAAACCACGTGAGGAAAGAACAGAATTCGATAGAATTTTTTTTTTTATTCACGTATGTTTATCATCATTCCATTATTGTTATTTAATTTTCATTCTCTGAAAAAAAAAATATGAATGAAACACACTTTAAGTTTCTATGTGTTCTTTTTCCTCATTCATATTTATGCGTAGCGTATTGTTACCAGATGTTGTTCTTGTGATGTAGTGACTGATTGACAGTATGTTTGCTTCAATTGACTGGAATATAAAGTTGTTTTTCTTTTTTTCACGCAAAGTCGTCGTTTACGTGTTAAGTGATCATATCACGATAAAAATATACTGTATATGTGTTCAAACTAAGTTTCTATAGTTTGTTAGGCTTTGTGTTTATAAGATAATTAAAAATAAATGATTAATTATATAAAGATAAACATGAATTTGATGTTTTGAAAGAAGCAATACATATTCTACGTATATATTGCTCAAGATTATTAAAATATTGGAAAACAATAAAATAATAACTGATATCATTAAGAAGTGAATTGTAAACTAATATGAAGCGGGTTCAGGTAATTCGTTGTATTAGTATCGGCACAATGCTATTTTACAAACATATTTTTTTGTTGTTGTATGTACATTGATTGTTATTTGTTAGTATTTTTGAGTTAAATATATAACTTAGAACATGCTATCTTACATATCTGTTGTTACACATACATTTTTTGTTTTTATCTGTATTTGTTTCCTGTTTTCATGCGCGTATGTGTGTGTATGTGTGAGTGTGTGCGTGTATGTCTGTGTAATGATGCAGATAGAGATATACATATATGTAACAATCAAGTATTTATGATGGATATTAAATAAACATAAATGCAAAAAGTAATAATATTTATGAAATAGCAAACTAACTTTTAGCATACATTCAAGATGAAATAAAATGTTGAATTTTAAACATAATAGTTCACCATCATGATTAAACATAAGACGGATGTTTACATCCAATCAATTGAAAAGTAATTATTATTATTTTGTCTTTCGCTTATTGTAAAATCGCACTTTTCTTTCAGGGAATAATAATTAATATATGAGTTAATTGTAAAAAGTTTTATATATAGTCAACGAATATCAGTTTGTTTGAATTTAGTTTAGAAGTCATTAAGTTCCTACATTATTCTCATTTAGACAGGCTTTGTATATAAGAAAGACTATAATCTATTCAGTCTGTGATTAAAAGCTCTATATAGTATTATTATTCCGATAATGCTCACAAACGTTATAAAGAATATAATAATTGTAATTAAAAGTAGCGTAGCCCCTGCATAATCTTTGTTAAACCAAACTCAAAGATTTACTTTTATTTATCTACGAATACAAGATTGTACTACTGGCAAAGTAGGGGCTTCAAATCACTAATAATGTCTGCACTAAACAGAAAATATTTAATCAACTTAGAAGATCGTAGTTAAGTTAGATTAGGTTGGATTAATTAAGGTTAATTACACCTTCTTGTAGGTACCTGTTCCAAATATCATCGATGGTCAAAATCAGAAACAACTTTTGAATTGTGTGATGTGCAGGATGTAAAACATATACATGAAAAGAGTTTGTTCATCACGTAAATGGATTACAAGTTTCTGACTTTGAAAAAGAAATAAAATGGGCCTAAATTGGTTTAGGAAAAGCTCTTAGTACAGAAGAAAGAGAGACGCACATGATAATATGATCATGTAATATGAATAATAACCTTTAACTGTTGTACCTGGGCATTCTTCAACGGGATATTTCTTCCAGCATTCACAGGTAGTCGACTTCCTTCCCGTTTGGAGTATGCTAACTCTCTCTGAAATTCAGTCACAAATTCAGAAAGAAATCATATACATCTTCTGCTGCAAATTCCTACACCTCATGTGCTCGTAGCACCATAGTTGCAAGCGTCTGGAAGCTTGAAATATAGAATGAATACATTTCCATAGGCCATCATGATTGAGGAATTTACAGGATTTTTCGCACTTTCTCCGGACAAACATAGCGTCAGGACAATACTTTAAAATATTCTTTAGCCAGTTTCTTCCACTTACTTTTCCTATTGTTGTTGTAGTTGTTGATTGTTAATAATTACGCTGTAAATTGCCTTCCGATCTGCATTTGGAGAGTACCTAAGTACGCCATAAGTTGCTTTCCCAGTCTGCACCTAGAAATTTGCCAAGTATAATTATTACGCTGTAAATTGACCTCCAGGTCTGTATCTGGAAATTTGCTAAATATAATTATTACGCTGTAAATTGCCTCCCGATCTGCTTTTGGAAATTTGCTAAGTATAATTATTACACCATAAATTACCCTCCCAGTTTACATCAGAAAATTTGCCGAATATAAATGATAAGCTGTAAATTGACCTCCAGGCCTGTATCTGGAAATTTGATAAGTAAAATTCTGCTGCGATAAATTTCCTGAAGATTTTTTTGGGTATTCTTTACGTATCATACCTAGTTTACAGTTTAAAATACATTCTTAAAATAATTTGATTGGTTGATTAACTGCATTCTTTTTCATTATCAGGGCGATGTGAGATAGTACCTATTGTTTAATTGGGTCTCCGAAAGTCTGTTTAGGTTTATATCCGAGACAAACATTTCCACCAATAGTCTAGCCAAAGACTATACTCATAAGCGACTTAGCCACTAAAAGGCATTTAAATAAGTTCGTTATAATTGTAAGGAGATACCACATTATAAAGAAAAGTGACCTCTGATGAAAAAGATATTAAATCCAAACAAACAAGATTATAAAATAAAAGAAGAGTAAAGATATAGAAGTAATTTAGATGTTATCTTATACATTCATGTTATATATCCTAATCTTTTATATTCTATTTTTTTTAAAGATAACCTCTAGTGTAACCTAACCTTCACAGCCTAACCTAACCTAATGACCTACTTGTAAAACCTATAAACCAAAGTAATTGACACAAATAATTTCCTATTTTACCTAGACATTATTGCTAGGATCATCTACTACTTTGCTAGTAACAGTATTCGAAACTTCTATTGAGTTACATGTAAATGTGATTACGTAAATTAGACTTTAAATATTAAACATTAGTGAACATGTTTATGTACTTTCTTTTTTTTTTTAAAGATAACTTTGTTGTGTGTATTTTAAGAGAGATGTGACAAACAAAAATGAAGGATGGTGTATGTTCATATGTGAGCGTGTTGAGTGATTTACAAGAATAACTTACAGGAAAGAAGAAATATATTATGTCTTCTATGATATTGCTATGCTGCACCTCTTGTCTTCGTTCGTGGCCAAACTACGATTTTGTTGTATTTATTTCATTATGTTTATCTTTTGCGTTAAGAAAAATTTTGTTATCTTAAAAGATATTTTTTGGATCCTTTGAACTATTCCTTTTTTTTTTTAAAAAAAAAAGTTGTTTTCTGGAAAAAACTTGTATCCTTAAAGAATATTTAATATTTTGCCACGCTGTAAATAAAAGTATGTGCAGATATATATATGATTTTGTTTCATTTATATTTATAGATGCCTTTTGTTTAAGTAATTTGAATCAAATTCATGTTTTAATTGAAGCGAGCGTAGCAAAGCTTTCATCATTTGAATCGATCAGAGTTTGTGTGTTCGTCTGTTCCAAGATAACTCTTGTAAAAATTATTCGATTTTAACGTGGTATATGCTTCCTTCAACCTGCAAAAATAACCCAATTGTTTGGAGTTACAACCCATTAAGGATAACGGGTAAAATGGGATAAAAATTTACCCCATGTTGTAAGATTGAACATACACGTGAGAAAAAATTTCCCAATATAAACCATGTAAAGCTTATTCAAAATTCAATGAAGCAGTATATGCCTTTCTTTGACTTGAGAAAATGATCCTACTGTTTGGGGTTGCAATTCATAAAGAAGAAGCAGGTAAAATGACGAAAAATCTACCTCCTGTTGTAACTTTAAACATATACATGCAAAACAGTTTAGGATTGCAATTCATAAAGAAGAAGGGGTAAAATGGCGAAAAATTCACCTCATATTGTAAGTTTGAACATATACTTGCAAAATAATTTTCCAATTCGTTGAGACATAAATCAACGAATGAGACATATATCAGTTGATATATGTAACCGAGCTTAACAAACTGACATATCATCATGCGTAGTTTTTTAAAAAAAAAAAATCGCCAATTTTTTTTAACATTAAAACTGTTCCTATAAGAGAGCTATGCCATTTATTAAAGTGAAACTGAAACTAAAATATACCTGTCATGAAACCTTTTATTTTAATATCTGCAAGAGGACAGTGCACGTGATAGTTAATGAGATATAATAATCAAAAGAAAATATAGTGGTCGAAATTGGACCAAAAGCAAAATAGTTGTAAATAAATCAATTAAAAATCGTATATCTTTAATTCATATTTTTTTCTAAAGCAAATAAATGAATGTAGAGTTGGAAGAAATCCGAAAGTATGAAGTATATAACACAAGAAGGACTTTTTAAATGAATACACTATTTTGTTTTATTGATTTATTTTGTACAAAAAATATACATATTGTAATATATATATGGACATTTGTTTTACATGGTCAATATTTGAGAATAATACAATACAGATAAAACTTTTGGAATGTCATTGTAAAAAGATATAACCATGTACTTCTAGTATACATAATAGTGTAAATACTAGCTATATTTTTACATGATATTTTAATAATATACAAGATCAATTTATAGTTTTAGTTTGCCCCACTGATGTTGAATCAAAAATTTTACGAGAAAAAACTAGAAACAAAATAATAAGAGTTTATTTTCTAATATTCATGCTCAATTGTCTACAAAGCTATCTTGATTCCATTACTAGAGCAATAGTCTTTGCATATTGCTATAGCTAGACGACAACTAACATTAGACCTGTAACAATAGATCTATATTGATGCTTGAAACAATTTTCCTTCGGCGAAACAAGCTTTAAAGGAATGTGTAATGGTAGAATACGTAGGAAATGGACGTAGTTAAGCAACAAAATCATGAAATCATTTTCGTTTCGTACTGTTGCAACTAGACGTTTAGAGAGAGAGAGAGAGTAGGGAGGATAGAGGAAAAGAAAACAATGACAAATTAAGACATGAAATTACAAGAAATCTGGCAACTCTTGAGAGAAGTCATTAGTAAAAATTAAAATTGTGTGTCTACAAAATCAATTTTCTTCCCTTAGATTGTAGCGATATATATGTTAGCGATGTGACTTCCCTCTGAAGCCGCCACAATGGTCATTTTCAAATGACTTAAGTAAACTTCATTGGGATCAGTGGATTAAAATGGAATTAGCCATTCATAATAAAATAGCACTAACCTTTCTTTGTATTCTGAAGGAAATAATATCTCGTATTTAAAAGGTTAAAATATCAAGAATCTATTATCCATTCTCAAGGACAGTAAAAGTTTAAACCATATGCTGTAACAGAATCTTCACATGCTTAAAGCTTCAAATTATCAATTTCTTTTTTAAAAAAATTTTTAAAAAACGTATTTTTACCTAGTGTCATATTGTATTTTGGAGGGCTACTATGTGTATACGTTTCCCTTTCTGGTTTTAAGTTTCACGAATAGACACTAATAGAATTTTACCTATTATAATTTGTTTTTGAGTTGAGTTGAGTTGATTTTGAGTTTAACATCCGTTTCAGCAAGGTACTGCGAGTATTTTAATCCACTTCTCGACGTAGCTTCAATTCCTGACATACAAGTTACAAAAATAGGAACGTATACACAAAGCCTCAAAGGAACGTCTCTCCAAAAGTAGTTCAGTATGTTTTTCAAACAATTAAGGGTTTCAAGTAATGTTTAAGCTTTAAGCGTATGAAGATCATGTTTCTGCATATGTCCTTAATAATGGAATCCATTTACAGTCCTTAATAATGGAATCCATTTACAGTCCTTAATAATGGATCCTCGATAAAGGATCCGAAATATTGGATATTATTTCCTTAGGAATATAAAGAAAAAAGTTAGCGCTATTTTCTCTCGTAATATGTATTTCATTCGCTCTATTAGAGGAACTGTACCAAAAGTGGGCCCCCATTTTGTTTTTTCCATATATCTAAGAAAATATCGATCAGAAAAAAATAATATTCAGGATGAAAATAATATGATATGTAATTGCTTTGCTTGTTTCTTCCCATAACAATCAAGAAAAAAATAGGTTGAGAAAAAATGGATTTTCATATGGACTGCATTTTCGGCATTCGAAAAAACTGTTCCAAAACCGGGCCCCTTTAAATTTAGATAAATTACACAAAACGAAAATTTGTATTACTTAAATGAGTTACGCATTTAAGCTAAAAACAACATCCTAAACACTGGGGATTGAAATAAAATGAAATATGAATGTTTAAAAGACTTTATTAGAAGAAATTGAAACAAACTCCGAAAAGTAAAGAACACACTAAAATTGAACTTAAAACTTAAATATTCTACATTCTAGTGGCCGAAATGCAATCTGAGAGTCTTTTTCTTAACTCCAGCACAACCTCCACTCTAGATTAAACTTGTAAACTGAAAATGTCTAAACTTAAATATTCACATTTTACTGGCGGAAATAGCAGATCAAAAAGTCTTTTTTCTTTTTTAAGTTCTAGAACAATCTTTCAAATAGACTGAAACTTTCAAAACTGAAATATTCAATATTCTACTGGTAGAAATAAGAAATCTAAACATCTCTCTTTCTCCAACCTACTTATTTGGCATTAAAAAAAATCCTCAAACTTCAGAACCAAAACTTCCAAATTAAGCGTGATAAATGAAATGTTTCACAAAGTTAAGACTTCTACTGGCGAAAGTCACAAATATAAACGACTTTGGCAGTCTCCTCACAATCTACATGGGCCCACTAAAAGCACATGACTCAATGGACCCAAAGTTCAACTCTCGTATCACTCAAAAAAGTTTCAGTGCAGAACGTGCAGGTGGCATCGTTATCCGTGGACGATGTTTTCCCCGGTGGAACGTTTAAAGTTGAGAATATTGTTGATGCTTCCTTATATCAGAGATTGAGCCCCAATTAGAATCGTCTTCCTTGGCTCTTCCTTTCACCTTCAGCGGTATCTTTTACTTTCCTGGATCATAGGATCTTGATAATGACTTGACACTACCATGTCCTCGACCACGATATTGAGTTATTAGTTTCGGCTTTGTTTTGGGCATTTTGGTCCTCTTGAAGATTGTAAATAAATTGCACGAATCATGAGAATTTGGTATGAAACATATCTTTTAATTTTGCACAACATAGTAGGGGCTCGCTTTAGGATTGACAAGGGGGCCCACTTTACGACCATACATGTTTCTACTTTCGCTGCAAATAATTTGTCACTCCTACGTCTAAATTACTAGCTAATTACATAGAACATACCTCTTACCATTAAGATTAAATAAATAAATAGTTGGTTCAATTATCTCTTTACTAACTATGGAAAACAATGCTTGCTCGTCGGAGCTTCAAAACTTTCCACTGCATGAAAACTCGTCAGATGTTTATTGCAGAACAAAGGATTAACTGATCAACACAGGAACTAGCGCTGCATGCAACAGTAACGGTAAACTACAATTCAGCTTATTTCTAGCATTCTACGCCAATACCCGGAGCAGCAATTGAGGGGGCCCGCTTTATGGACCCGGGCCCGGGTTTGGTACAGTTCCTCTATCATTATTGCTAGTCATCCCTAATTTATACTCTTACTTCAAAATTCATGGTTCAAAATCACTAACATACTCTCGAGGGGCCTGTAAAATTTTTAATGTTATCATTACAAACCAAGGGAAGAAAGCTGCCCTAACATAATAATTCTTCTAAACAGCTTTACGAAGCTGGACGAACTTTTCCTCCCTTAGATTGCAGAGACAAAATGTAATTTTTTTTACCCTTGTGACTTCTCTCAAGAGCCCCCAATGTAGATAAAGGCTACGGAACCACTGAAAGTGAAAAGATGTCAAAATTTCTTTTCCATTCTATAACGTATATTTCATATTTTTATAAACAAATTGTTATTAAATGCGTGTTACTCGAAAATGTTTCAGCTTTTAAACGAAATTTCGCGTAAAGCGAAGACGACACAAATACGAAATTCACACAGACCACGTGAATTCTAAAATAAAAAGAATTTTATACCTTTTCGATTGTTTGCTATATTTTTTTTTAAAGTTTGTTTGGAACTTTAGATAACTTAATAATATCAATTTTATTTTTATTTTACATAACTTACTCTAGTATAAAATGAAATAAAACAATTTACCTTTGAGTGGTGTTTTATGCTATTCGGACTATTTTTTTTTTAAGCCGGTATGTCGTTCACAGAATACGAGGTGTATTCAAAAAGTATCGAACCTTACTTATATATATAGAGGGGATACTCTTATATATATAGAGGGGATACTCATGCGCAGCCGTGAATTTTTTTCCCACTCGCAGAAAGTGACGATTGCTGGCAGTCGACCAACGAATGAAGACATGTAGTGAGCGGTCGTCGGACTTCAGTTGTTTGTAAAATAACAGAAAAAAAACTTGAGTAGCGACATTGCGTCAAATTTTGCCAAAGGCAGCCAGTGATACTCAAGCGAAAATCATTCAACCGAATCGGTACATTCAATTTTGAACAAGAATTTAGGCATGAGGAGACTGTCAATGAAATTTGATTCAGGTTTTCATTGCCAAACACAAGATTCCTGTGTGTTATCAGGTTGTTTACTCACCCGACATGGCTCTGTGGGACTTTTTGGTTATTTCCCCAAGCTGAAAATGCCACTAAAAGGGACCCGATTTGAGTCAAGAGAAGACATCATGCGACGACAAGGTTGTTCATTATTCCAAAAAGTGCGTTCCAGAAGTGTTCCCAACAATGGCAGGAGCGCTGGGAAAAGTTTGTGTACTACCAAACAAACTACTTTGAAGGAGATTAGTATTTCGGATTTCCGAAGAGTTCGATACTTTTTTGAACATGCCTCGTATTAACTGGACGAAATATATTTTTAAAAAATGGTACAAATGGGAAAAAATGGAACTCGAAGGTAAATAGTTTTATTTCATTTTAACTAATATCGGTTCCCAAAAAAGTAACTTTTTTTTCTTGTTGGTAAAATGTCATGTAAGATGCTTTATGTAAGATAATACAGTTTCGCCCGTGTTTTTAAAACAAATATAAGAAAATACATTAAAAATAATAATAACAGTAAAAAATAAAAGTATATTCGCGTTCCCATTCAAAAAGAAAGTGAAAGGAAAAAATCGTTCATATTTTAAATTATTATAATATTGCAAATTATAATGCGTAAAATACGAAACAGAAAGTTATTATGTATGAAATAATCATGCAGTGCCGTGCCGTGGAAAATCAGCTCCCGGGGCGAGACTATGCGACGCGGCCCCGTACACATGAGTGAGGTCGAGAGACCAGCCACGAAGCGTAAGAAAATTTTGAAAAATAAACCCTGCTTTTCCTTGATTTTGAGCACTTTTTATTATTTTTTTTCTTTCCATTTTATATATGTGCACATATATTTTCCTAACATGAGTAACATTATAAGACCACTTCCCAAAGCAGGAAGAGGATTTAAGTACATACTAGTAATATTTCAAGTAATTTTTCCTCTCTCTCTTTTTTCTTTCCTTTTCTTTTTCTTCTCTAATTTTGCACCCCCTTACTTCGGTGCCCGGGGCCGTCGACCTCTTCCCCCCACGGCATGGCACTGTAATCATGAAATGCAGCTTATAATGTAAAGGTAACAAATGAATGTAAACCATAATGTATGAAAAAGTGAAAAAATCTAAATTACAATGTATAAAATGTAACGAAACGGAAATTACAATTTATAAAAAGCAAGGGAACGTAAGTTACAATGTATAAGAACAATAATGGAACATGCATATATTTTTTCACGCTCTAACCTAGTCAACTGTTATAAGTTGATCACAAGGAAGCAGGTGAGGTTAGATTTACATGGAAGTTGCACCACCCGAGTGTGACGTAATGTTACGTGGTATTATTATGGGGGTCAAGATGGAACAAATCGAGCCTTGCGGGACTTTTAAACCCCTTCTCTCGCTGAGACTCGCTCATTTATGTTTCGTAACGTAAGTAAATCACTCTTTACACATTATAAATTACGTACAAGAGCAAATGAGTACTATTTTTATGTTATTTTAATGATAAAAGTGTTATTAAAATTTAAAAAAAAAAACTTTTCTTAGACCGGGTTTGAACCCAAGCCATAAACGATTTACATTTACTAGCGCGTGCACAAGCATGCTCGGTCACGAGGACCGACAGTAGTTGGCGTTTGATTTGTGCTATATGTATACTACATGGCGAGAAACGGGCAATTTCAACCAAT
This sequence comes from Thermobia domestica, assembly GCF_964235325.1. Classification (NCBI taxonomy): domain Eukaryota; kingdom Metazoa; phylum Arthropoda; class Insecta; order Zygentoma; family Lepismatidae; genus Thermobia; species Thermobia domestica. The sequence continues at coordinate 16,554,501 of NC_137469.1, read as the reverse complement.
CAGAACCGTGTATTTAGCTTCTATGGCTAGAGTCGAGCGTGATTAAAATATATGCATGGAACGTAAATCACAGCATCTGAACTGTCAGGTGACAACAACCAGTACAGATTGCTTTACTTCGAATTCTACTTGAGTACATTGGTATCTTCTACAACACAACTTCCATATTTGTAGACCTTGAATATACTCTTACCTGAGACTAAAAAGCTTCATCTTATTTTATCAAATGAGTGTTCAATCGTTTTAATAACTCCAGTTTCTGTTTTTGTTTCTTTTTTATCACAACACAAGACAGGTAGTTCATAATAAATATCCATGCATTAAAGTTTCTCCTTGGAAAATATGTTTTAACACTATGTTGTTAAAAAAAATAAGGAGAAACAGAACACACTATACAAATTTCTTCTTTATAAATATACGCTCGTAACGAATCGCTAGTCTTCTTTCTGCAAATATAAACAAGAAGTCAAATCTGTTAGTTATATTTACTTTTACTTTACTTTTATATATTTTTAACAATGATAAATGATTTGCCTCTAAATACTAATACCACATCAATTCTATACGCGGATGATACTACCCTACTTAACCCATTAGTGCATATGAATCCGAAAAATCGAATGTTGTGTTAATTACCTTTTAATTAATTATAACCTCACATCCAGAACTTTTGCGAACAAAACATTGTCGACCGATTGTGAGAAGGTGTTATTGTTCTCGAAAAACTTGCACTTTGGTTTTACAGGGCAAATTCTTGAAAGGCAGTCATTGTTATTGAAATATCAATAATGTTTCATGACTATTTAAGAAATGTGAATTCGTTGTCAATAATTAAAATCGTTAACCAAAGTAACCAAGTATTAATGTTGAATGTTTTATGAAGAATAAAATATTATTTATTATAAAAATTATTGGTGAAATATAGCCTATTAGTCAAGTATTTCTCGTGGCTGCGATATTTTTTACGGCGCTTGCCGCCCACTACAATCGAAAATTTCAGGTAGAATCCGCTACAGTCATTTAAAGTGCTCAATATAACTCATGCACTATTAGGTTAACATAAATAAAGCTTTGAAGAACTGTATATAGAAGCTTAGTGTATATTAACAGAGGCAGCGACCTGGTTTAAAAGAAATGGTTTTGTCCTTAATCAAGACAAAACAATAAAAAGTACCGTAACCTTTAATCTCAATCACTGCAATGGTTAAGAAAACTATGATGAATCTGAGGTTAAATTTCTTGGTATATGTATAGACAGCTAACTTACTGGGAAAAACATGTAAAATATGTATTTTCCCGAGTGCTCTTTCTGTTAAGAAAACTAAAAGATACAATTCCCTATGAGTATATGAGGAATTCATGTTTTGCATTTTTTTCATAGTATAATTGGATATGGGATTTTGCTTTGGGGTAACAGTAGTCAAACACATGATGTCTTAGTTTTGCAGAAGAAAGCTATCAGGAATATTGTTGGAACACGTGATAAAGAACACTGTAAACCATTATTTATTAGGCTTAAGATAATGACGGTATTAATCTATATATTTATCAAGTGCTACTTTACACTAAGCAAAACTTTGCAAATATGACACTTAGGGATGAAGCACATACATATAGCACTAGACAGTGTAAAAAAATTGATGTACCGTTTACTAGCTTATCAAAGATCAGAAACAGCTATTTGCTTTTAGGATCGAAGCTGTTTAAGAAACTAACAACCTCCATACAGCAGCTGCCGTTAAAGGTTTATGAAAGAATGAAATGAAATGAAATCTTTGAGCTTTACGTCCCACGCTTATACTTTCTAAGCTAAAGTAGATGGTGATGATGAAATAATGAATGAAATAGTGGAATGAAGAAAGTGGGAGGAAACGGAAGAACTCCGAGAAAACCCGCGCACACGGTGTTTTTCCACCACGAGGTTCACTTGGCACAAGCTGGGATCGAACCAGGGACCCCAAACACCAGAGGTGAACGTCCTACCACTAAATCACTGCGGCCCTCCAGATTTATAAAAGAGAGTTATATGATTGATTAATTTATGTCGTAATTTCCAGTCATTCTATTTCAAATATTATTATACTATTACCCAGCAACTGATTGTTTGTATATTATGAATACCTTTTTCTTCTCTTTTGTTTTATACTGACCTATATATCTATATGTATCTCTCATTTGGACGTTGTCTATTGCTTGTGAAGCTCAATGACAATAAAATATTCTATTCTATTCTATTATAAAGATATAGGATGCATATTTAATATTAGAAAAAATAAAACTTTTTTTTTTTTTTTTTTTTTTTTGGTCTTGTATATTGGACATTTCTTAACTTAAAGATGTGAATCAATTTACTATCTTATAATGGCTTTCTATGTGATGCAGTATCGACATCACTAACCAAGTATTCGGGAAGTCTAGTTTGAACTAACTTTATAACAAGTTTGGTATACTAAAATCCATTTATATATAGGGGCCGTGGTGACTCAGGGATAGAGCATTCATCTCTGGTACATGGTTTCCTTGGTTCGATTCCAGCTCGCGCCAAGTGAACTTTGTGGTGGACAAACACCGTGTTCGTGGGTTTCCTCGGGGATTTTCCGTTTCCTCCCACTATCTTCATTCCACCATTTCATTCATTTCTCATCATCACCGTCTTCTTCAGCTTAGCCGGTATAGTTGTGGGACGTAAAACTTAAAGATTTCATTTTTTCATTTATACATATTTACCCACTCTGTCGGTCTGTCCATCCGGGAAACAAAAACAAAACCCTCAAGAACTATTTGGTGACTCGCCGACAAATTTCGTCTGAATGTAAAGAGTGAACTTCAAACCAAAAGTGATAGAAATCAATCATTCTAGTTTTAACGCTAATCACTATCGATCATAAACGGTGATAGATAGCGAGAAGCGATATTCTTCAAATCGATTAAGCATTCCAAGAATATTTTCCATCTCTATCCTCAACTCTCTACTAAAACCTGCAATGATAGAAATCCACTACAAATTTCCAAAATGAAATCCTTGAGTTTAACGTCCCACGATTATGCCTGTTACAAGGGCGCCCATCAGGGGGGGGGGCAAGGTGGGCGCTCCCCCTCCCCCTTTAGAGGAAATCGTGCTTCGGAAGATCGAAAATCTAATAGATATTTTAGAATAGTTACCGCTTTTAGAATATTTTAGAATAGTTTGAAATTTCGCTTATACTTGCCCCCCCTTGGAAACCACAACATGGGCGCCCTTGGCCTGTTAGGCTAAAGGGAAACGATAATTAAGGCAAGTGAATGATCATGGAACAATTGGTGAAATGAGAAAGTTGGAGGAAACGGGAGAACCCCGAGAAAACCCACGAGCACGATGTTGTCCACTATAAACTTATTTGTCGGAAGATCGAACCAGGAACCTCACGTACTAGAGGTTCATTAAGAAAAGACTAAAATTTCTACACAAAGAAAAATCGTATAAAAACTACGAAATCCATCCGTAACTATTACGTGGCTCTGTATTCCAATATACTTCACAGCTACTTCTCTGTCCTTCAGTTCCCTTTACTTCAAAAGGTTTTCCGTTATCTGATGAAGTATTTAGCGAAAGAGCTTGCTAAATGTTATATGATGTTTTTATTATTTTCTGGTAAAGAACTCATTATATACTAGATGTAGAATTACTTACCAGAAAATAATAAAAACATCATGGAACACTTACTAGATGGATAAAAACAAGCTCTTTCGCTAAATACTTCATCATATGTAGAAAGTCCTTTGAAGGAGAAGCAAGAACGTTCACATATCGTGCTTTCAACTAAACATCTTCTTGATCTCTCAACAATAAGTACAATCATGTTATAAAAAGAAACAGCCACCGTTTCTCTTTGAAAAGCTCTATATTCTTATTAATAGAAGAAATGATGCGAAAAAATGTAAATTTCCTTTTCCCAATTAATATGAGAGCTGTCCAGAAACTAACAGACGTTTTGAAATAAAAAAAGTAACAGAACGAACAAGTCAAGTTGTATTATATACATTTGAAAGGTACTGTCTTAAGCTATTTTTCCACATAATCGCCATGCAAATTAAGGTATTTATCATACCGTGGCACAAGTTTTTCAATACCGTGGCAGTAGAAGTCTGCCGCTTGCGATTTCAACCACTGGTTTACACAGGCATGTAGTTCGGCGTCAGTATTCAAACGTTTTGTAGTAAGCCATGTTTTCGTTGCTGGGAAGAGGTGGTAGTCACTCAGTACCAAGTCCGGGGTGTATAGTGGGTGATCAAACCATCCAAAACCATCCAAGGGCTCTCGGGTATGCTTGGCCACGTGTGGACGTGCATTGTCGTGAGAAAACAACATTTTTACACTAAGTTTTCCTCGGTGCTTCTTTTAAATTGAGCGCCTTAACTTTCACAGTGTTTCACAGTTTCTTGTCAATAAAAACCTAATCACAGAACGCACCTTACAAGAGGCGGGATTTTTTATTACAGCGCACATTGTAACACGTCACAGAAAGCACAGTAAGAGCGTCACAGTTCTCATGCTGCTACAGCTGGGTACATACTGAGTGTGCCAACGTTATGACACCAAGATGGTGACTATAGCCCCGCCCACTGCCACGATATGTCGAAACATCTGATACTTTCTGGACAGCCACTGTTTCTTGTTTTCGAGCCAAAGTATAAAAATCCTTTCAAGCGGTTGTGGAAATATGCTCTTTAAAAGAGAGATAGATGGCAAGAGTGTTTTCTGAGCATGACTACATATGGATGCAAACTAAGAGTTCATTCATCCAAAGGCATAAGTGTAGATTCTGAGCATTACTAAGTATTCTGTGTTGTATTTGTGTCTTATTCAATTTCACAGCTTCGAAACTTAATTGACTCAGAAGTGAACACAAACCAGGGGCGGATCCAGGACGGACTTCTGGGGGGTGGGGGTTGTAATACTGCTAGTTAGAGCTACTTTTAAGAGCTCCAAACTCTGGGATTTTTTTTAACATATAAAATAAGAAAGTTTCCCATGGATCTGCCCCTGACACATTAATGTGGCTTGTGACAAGTAAATACCGAAATTTTCTTGAAGAAAGAATAAATAAAATAATAATAATAATAATAATAATAATAATAATAATAATAATAATAATAATATTGAGGAAAATCGGTGCCTAATTTTCAGTGGCCCAGCGATTCACATCAAAATACCATTACCTCAAAGTCGAATTTAAGTGTCAATTAAAATAAATAAATAAATAAATAAAAATGGATAAAGGGGAACATGAAAGTCTGAGGTGTCCATCTGAAGTATGTAACACAGAGTACTATCACAGTGACAAAAGCTTAAACTGTGATCTTAACTACTTTCTGCTGTGCCTCCTTATATCCACATTTAGTAATATAATAATAATAATAATAATAATAATAATAATAATAATAATAATAATAATAATAATAATAATAATAATAATAATAATAATAATAATAATAATAATTATTATTATTATTATTATTATTATTATTATTATTATTATTATTATTATTATTATTATTATTATTATTATTATAAAAGAAACTTTGCAATTATCATGATAAAATTTTTACTTACATGCACCCGGCAACACTGCTATTCATTTCTATGGAGCTACTTAAAGCAAGAGGTATACAAGAACAATTCTCGAACTATTTAAGACCTGGAAACGAACATTCGCAGTGCCATTGAGAACATTAACATTTCTACTCTTCGTAAAGTTGCTGCCAACCTGGTGAAACGTATGAATCAGTGTTCAAATCAAAACAAGGGACTCCCAGCATCCGTTGTAGAGCTGGTAACTCATTTCTGATAGTAGCAGTGTTGCCAGGTGCATGTAAGTAAATGTTTTATCATGATAATTTCAAAGTTTGTTTTTCATTATTTTCAGGAATTGGATAATGTAGATAGATCTTTAACACACCTTTTGTCGCACTGAAATATCAACGAAGTTGCCAATTCAGAGTGTTAATTTATGAAAACTACGATTTCCCTAGTTCCCCCTTACAGAGGCCTCATCCGATTAGCTATCGGTGGAAATTAAAAATTATTTTTTCTGCTCCTTAGTTTCCAAGCTACTCCAACTAAACAAACTGAAAATTAACGATAGAACATCTATACGTATGAGTTATGAGTCAATTTACATGTTTTGCAAAAAAATTAATTTACACCTTCGGTTACATCTGGCAGCACTGTGTGGTTCCTAGTGTACTTCAATCGTTGCTTCCTAGTTTAAAAATATATGCATGAACAAGGCTTCATTTTAGTATAACCAATATTCGTGTATCACTTCAGTTCAAATTTTCTACTATCCCAAACTCTGGGTTGCATTGTATATTGGACACCCTGTATTTTATGTATAAATGCATTTTATATATGTATTTTTTATGAATATACAATATTAGGCATAATTTGAATTCAATTTGTCTTAAAATCATCATATATGCCTTCTTGACCCTTGTCTGCAACCAAACACACATCTAAGTGCCCCACACCCCAAAATTACAGAGAAATCGGCGCCCTAGAATATGTTTCATATTTTGGTCATATTTTATCTTGACCATGATGATGATGATGATTGTATCTTGCATAATTCTTTCCAGACAGCCAGCTGAGATTTTGCTCAGAGCGAAGGCCCCCATCCATCTGAAAGCCCGTGGCCCGTCCCCCTAAACCTCCCTTAATCCGGCTCTGTAATAAGATTTAAAAAATGAATAAAATCTATAGGTAACACATCATTTTCTGTGAAAAACAAATATGTAACGGACACTTTTGGATATTTAAAAATTAAGGTTTCGAACTGGCCTTCTAATAAAGGTTCAATTGTAGCAAAAATTAATTATTTCTGTTTGATTCAGGCTCGAAACCAGCCACAGAAGTTTGGGGGACCATGAATATGTTAGGGGGGGGAGTCATTAAAAATTCTCTTACAAATATCTAAATTGTGCATTTTGTATTGAGGTAGGGAGGGACCACGATAAGTTTAGGGAGGGTCAGGCTCCCCCTAGCCCCCCTCTGGTTGCAGACCTGCTATGAACCCTTATGAATGGTACTAACATACATCCTTACGCTATAATTACTGTATACGCAGCTGAATATACACACTATTATAATTCTGCATATAATAAATTCAATAATAAAATTAAAGAAGATCCTTCTAAAAAAATAATAAATAAATAAATGCCTGTGGGCAACCTGACCCTAAATGCTATATCCATGTGGACCCTTGCAGCGGCGTAGCACACTTTTGCGCCCCCCCCCCCCCCCCGCAAAGTATAGAGAAAGGGCACTAGTTTTAAAGCTGATAGAAGTAAGATTGAAGTTCTACTTCTTTAAATCTTTACTCATAGCAAGACTTCGGGGCCCCCTATACCTCGGGGCCCCCCCGCACTGCGGGGGTTGCGGGGGCAGCTGCTACGCCACTGGACCCTTGTAAATACCGCTAATTATGACAACTTAATTGAATGGTGTCCAAAATTTGAAAACAAAGATGCATCCATAAATTATCAATGTAATCACCTGAGAAATGTATCAAATTTGTACTGTGTTACAACATATACTGTAGAATATTATCAATTACACTGCTCTACAATGATTTTGCTGTTTGGAAACTATTAACGTTTTCTTAAGGTTTTTGACCTGAGAAATCCAAAAATGTAGTTAGTTTTGCTCTATCACGTACAGTTTTATTAAAATAGAGGGGACGGGGAGAGGAAAATAACCCTATAAATGTATATTTCGGAAGAAGTAATGATTATAATTACAAATATAAAAATATACTTTCGATGCCATAGCCTTATGATTATCTTTGAATTTGTAATAAAAGACGTGCAGTTACTCATTCTGCTAACATTGAAAAAATATGTACTGTATCTGATAGCACTGAATGATATCACAACACGTTACACGTTGGGAATGCAATAACAGCGCTGTGTAAGCTGTGATTGCAAGAACTATAATGCAGAGGAATGAAGGCTATTCATTGATTCCAACAAGAGAAGTTTGAACGGTCTGCTTCTTCACAACAGCAGCCAACAACCCTCTGTATACCCTTTATTCATTCTGTACATTTAAAGGAGATTTACGAAAATATGGAAATGTTTAAAAAAAATAAAATAGGAGGATCATCATTAGTTATTGTGCTGCGATCTGGAGGTGATATGTATGTCTCTTGGACAGCAGTAAGGGTACACCAAATATCCATGCCACATTTTGTGAATGGAACAGCAGAGAACGCAATAAATGCTGGACTGAAAATGATTGTCAGCGAAAGCCGCAATATAGGAAGTAAAAATGTGAAAAACACCTGCCTCGTAGACCCTTCAGAAGTCATATTACCACCTTGCATATTAAACTGCGCCTAATGAACAATTTGTCAGAGGCCTGAATAAAGATGGACAGTGCTTCCAGTGTCTAGTGACAAAATTCCCACAACTTTCAAATGCTACGTTAAAAGAGGGAATATTCATCGGTCCTTAGATAAGAAAGTCTCAGATCAGTCAAACTTAGAACATTGTGTGACAAGAGTGTTGTAAGGAAGCATGAAGTGCATTCGGGGACGTGTGTCATAATTTTCTCGGGAACAACAGAGACGAAAACTACAAGTACATTGTGTCTAATATGCACCAGAAGTTTAAAAGCTTAGGATACAAAATGAGTCTTAAGATTTATTTTTTGTATTCACATTTAGACAGCTTTCCTTCTAACTTCGGTGATTCAAGTGAAGAACATTATGAAAGATTTCACCAGGACATCAAAGCAATTAAATTCCACTATCAGGGACGTTGGAGAACAACAATGTTGACGGATTACTGTTGGAACGTCGGTACGTGAAGATTCGCAAACTACTCACAAAAGGAAGTCTAGTTTTAGGAGCTTCCAAGTGAAAAGACAGAGACAAAACTTAGATAAGTTGTTTATCAATGACCTTCAGCGACGTAAATACGCTAGTTGTCGCCTGGGGCAAAAACGTGCCTTAGCGCCCCCCATGACCAACCAAAACAAAACACTCCCCAAATATTTGCCCAATTTGGGCCCTCCCAATCCGGCCCCCGGGGCACAAACCCCATTTGCCCCCTAGTTAGGCCACTGATGACCTTAATTATTTAGAATATCGATGTTCAGATTAGTTGTGACACAAAATAATGTTCCTTTGTTAGAAATATATAGTCATAATGTTACTGTATATTAGCAGCGTTTCTGTGTAAATAGCACAATTTACGCAATCATGTTTTCCGATTTGTGAAAAAACCTGACGTGATGGGGGAAAACTAATTTCATTTTCGTAATTAGCAACCTCAAATTATATAAAATCAAGTGTCAAATCAAAAACAGCTTTCAAAAAGTTTCATTTTGTAGAGCAGTGTTATCATTAATTGTAAAGTATTATTATTAATGAAAAAAAGTAGTATAGGAAATACGTATTTAGTTAATATTTAAAAAGAAATACATACTTTTGTCACTACATTGATTCGAACTTATACTATACGAAACAAAAAGAAAAGAATTACTTCCTCTTGTGCTGGATATACATTACCTTTTCTATGTTTCCATTTTTTCCGTACGCGCTCTTGTAAAAATCGTTGAATAGCACAAAAAAGAAAATGGCATTTGGGAGAACGAAAAACACAGAAAACTTTGGGTAGTTGCATTCAATGAACAACAGCTGCATCGAGTGAATAAAGACGATGCAGAATTGAACCTGGAAAGAACATATTGTGTTAATTATCTTGGTTTTCAATCATTTAATAATAACAATTTTAATCACCTTTTCTTAAAAATTACTCTCGCAGTAATGTTCCCCATACTTTTTTTTTTAATATTTCGTGTGTAGCACTGGGACATTCATCCTCTAGGGCACACAATGGTACAAGTTTTATTATTATTATTATTATTATTATTATTATTCATGTTAGATACAAGTCATAAAATTATGTATATATTATAAGATAGACAATAACCTCCTATCGTCGAAACACATGTATTGTTAATATTAAAAGGAATATAAGATCTGTGTTATAACCCTTAGTTCTATGACTAAGTGCTGTATTTTTGCTATCTGGCTGTTCATGACACTAAAAATAAATAAATAAATAAATAAATAAATAAATATATTATTATTATTATTATTATTATTATTATTATTATTATTATTATTATTATTATTATTATTATTATTATTATTATTATTATTATTATTCAACCTAATTTAAGTTGGGTACTTAAATTAGCTGTGCATTAATGGTATCTTTTTTTATTGACGTAGAAACTAAACCAAAATTACATTCGTGATATTCCTTTCACGACTTCCGACATGCAAGCTAACATTAACCGATAACTAACACAGACTACCAAAATTCAGTCTGCTCTTCTTCTTCTTCTTCTTTTTATAATCAGTTAATACTGTTTACAACTGTTATCGAACAACTTAAACACATCATAAACTTATGTCCTGAAGTACGGTGAGCTTATACTTCAACAACCAATAATAATAATAATAATAATAATAATAATAATAATAATAATAATAATAATAATAATAATAATAATAATAATAATAATAATAATAATAATAATAATAATAATAATAATAATAATAGATGAAGATCGTGATGTGAAAAGGACATAGAAAATAATGAGTTCCTGTAAACACACGTTAAATGTTTCTAATCTGCTTTCAACTTAACTGATTTCATTTTAGAAAAAAATGGAAATATTCAGTTTTATCTGTGTACGTTTTTACCTGAAAGAAAATGTTTAGAAACAAGTTGAAGCTGAAATATACTGATTGCAGTTTTAATGACAAGAATTGCAGACTGGTGAATTTTATGTGATATGATACACACAAAAATTTAGCAGTCAATCTAAGGAAAAGGAAGCATCCTCTTGTTCTATTTACTTCCCTGATTACTTATTCCTACAACGATATTGTATATATAAGGGATAAATTACTTCCATTTTCTTGTAGTTATTTTGGGCAACGGCGCTTAAAAGTACACAATTGTTTTGATAAGAAGAAGAAGAAGAAAATAATAATAATATAATATGTTGTTGATTTTATATTGATAATCAAATAATGTGACTTGTTAGAAAGAAGACAGCTATTTTGTTTGGTTGCTATGACAACAGAATAATAATTTTCATGAAGGTTTAATAATTTGATCGAGTTGACATATTTTAATAATTACACGAACTATGGGCTGAAATGTAACAAGAAGTTAATCGTTACATATTAGATGGTGGTTCCTATATACGTTACATTCCCCCCTCTTGATTGTCTTTAATTCAAACATTTACCTTTCTTTATCACTAAACGATGTAAATATTCCTTTGCTATAATAAATAATGTCCCGTTATGGCGATATCTTTGTAAGTTGGTGTGGAACACCAGTTTCTTTTATCAGCTCCTCTTAGTTTTGGTGTTACTGACGACGGCCGACTTGAATCACAACTAACAACGGTCGAAATTATGATAGGAGAAACGAAAGAAAGTAACAACTAAGAGAAAGAAACAGAAGAGTAGAATGGACAAAAGAAAGAAAAAAAGTACGCAGGTCTTTCATGAAATGAAATTTGGCAAATACAGTATTATTTCTAAACAAAGAGCATGAGAAAATGGAAAATCAGTGAAATTTTTAGAAATGGTAAGAAGAATTATTGTTGTACGTGAAATGCCAAAAATTAACTAATTTATTTCGTAGGGGGGGGGAGATGGCATATTTTTTCCTCCTTTATTCTTCAATTACCATTGTTAAGACAGAAAAAAAAATATTATGTTGTTAAAATAAACTTAAGCCATTGAGTACCCCTGACGATGAATATCCTAGTGTTACACTTGAAATAATGGAAGGAAAACTGACTGAAGAACATTACTACGTCAGTAATTTGAAATATTATAAAGTATTCCTTACCTCTGTAAATTAGTTAATTTTTCTTTCAATGTGTTAAGTCTCTAGGTACCATCTCGAATTATAAGGTCGTACTCAAGAGAGAGATTAAAATGGTGACGTAACGAAGGGGAAGCAAAACGGGACTTGTGTCCCGAGCGCCGAATTGCGGGGCGCAAAAATTGAGCAAATATTTATTTTCACTATAAGGCAAGGAAAGGTAAACTAATGATCATAAAAAATTACCTCAGAAATTTAAGAGGGCAACAACGACTCACCAACCTTAGGATCATATCCACAGAGCATAAGTTAGCTTCCAAGGTATCTTTTGAAGACATTCTAAAAACCTTTGCAGCCAAAAGAGCCCGCGAAGTTAAAAAGAGCCCAGATTTTGTGTTTTCGTTTAACTTACATCGATTTAAAAGATTCGCAAAATGTCTGAGTATAATACTCGAGTCAAGAGCTTGACTGTTTGTCATAATTAAATTTTGTAAGGTTCCGCATGTCTTCACATCATGATGTAACCATGTGTATGTACTACATGTGTTGGCAGTAAACAAATACAACGCAGACGACAGTACCGAAGAGGAGTCGCCCACCATCGCCAACAGTCGGCAAGACGAAGATCAACGAAAGTAGCCGACATTTTAGGATAAAAGACATCAGCACGCTTCAAGAAGCATCAATCTCTACAGATTGATCAAACTACCAAACGCCCTACGGCGCCTGACCATTGGGAACACCTTATCCTCTCACGACGCTTGGTCAATTGAGAGATACTTCTCCTAAAAGCCCTACGACGCTTAGTCATTGGGTTCCTTACACTTTCTTACCTAAAAATAGTAGAAGAAACTACATATTGTAATATATTTCTGTATTCAGGAGGATCTTTTATAATAAAAGGTGATGGGAAAGTCCAAATCTCCCGTGTACTATAATTGCTCTACTCTACATAAATAGAGAGAATTTTACAATATTCTATTCTAAAGCAACAGACTGTTGATTCATTCTACACATATGCACATTCCGATATAATTCCAAAAACATTGAGATTTGCAGTTATTATGATAAGACTATAAGAATATGTCAAGCATGCTACTCTCAGATTATTTGGCAATCAAATACTAATTAGTTCGATATTTTATCATATACTAAAAGATAAATTACGTATTGCAATTTTGCAATCAAGCTTTATCACTTGAAAAAAAATGAAATAGGAGATTACTGTACAATATCATTATCAGGTGTAACCGGGGAGCGTTTTGGTTTGGTTGGTCAAGGGGGGAGCGTTAAGGCGAGTTCTTGCCTTGGGCGACAGCTACCCTAGGTACGTCGCTGGATTAAAAGCCAAAAACAACCCCTGAAATGTTTAAATTTATAGTGGACAAAATGGCATTTCAAGCCAAGTTTATCTCTATGAAGAGTCTAGTTTCCTAATACAGTACTACAAGAAAGAAAAAAAATAGTATTGATGGGATATTAACAAAAACAAAATTCCTGGAGGGACAGTCTTTTGGGGTCCAGAATCTACCAGCCGAGCTTATGGCACTCCTGTCTTTGAGGTGATTTGTGGTCAGCGTTATTGCTGGCTCTCTAGAGTGGCATGGAATGTGGAGAACATTAACAGTTGGTATTTTGATTTAACCACTGAAGAAGAAAGAAGATTCTATCGAAACCGTACGGTAACTTATATTACGATTCTAAGGTAAGTTTGACTTTAGCTTTAAAAAAAAAAACCTATGTTCGATTTAAGATTACATGAAGTTTATAATATTTTGAGATTCTTAAAATCTTTGTAATGCTAACGAAATACAATATTACATAAATAAATTTGACTATAACTGTTATAAAGAAACACCCAGGTATTAATGCGAATAATAAATCGTTAACAAATAGCCCTAAATTTCTTTCTTCCCTGCTTTTTACACTTGAAACTGAGCTCATATCCGAAAGATTGCCATTATTTTGTTTTCAATATACCTGATGATCATGTCGGAATCTTTTGGAATTGACATCGGAAAATAATACAAATCTTAGCTTTGATGTATTATAGACTTATACCTGACGAGCTGATTCTAGCTGTGCATATTTGTGCACTCTCGGGTAAACCTTAGCTTGAAAACAATAGTCTGTACGATAGCACCCTTCCGCAGGCTCCATGAAACTGGGTTCCGTGTAATAATATATGATCTTAAAGTGGGCTTAGATGCCAGTAATTGTTAATGATCATGTGTGACATGGATTTGATATCTCTGAACTAACTAAATAAACTGTTTGTAACTGATTTTGATTGATTTTCAGCAGCAAGGTTATATTGGATGGGACCTACAATTTAACGTGAAATCCGAACCACTGCTTTGGATTGCATCCACCACAAATTCTCCCGGAACTCGGGACTACACGCCTAGAAATCACTCGTATTAGCTACTTAGCCAAAATGAGAGACATAACTTGTTTCGAAAATTCTGTAATAGTAGGCAAAGTCTATATTATGAACACAGAAATGGACGGCTTGCAACAGTGGAGATTCCTGAAAACATTGTGCAATTTCGAAAAATAATTAAATCCATATTGTATATATCAGATACAAACATACACATGTATACGACAATTAAAATAGCAATAAAGTCCATATATATATAGTTGTTATATAGTTTGTAGAATTGGTTTGATCAATTTTTTTTTACAAGTTGTTAAAACAAGAGCATTGTATTTGTTCTAACAATAAGTATTGTATCCATTTTAAACACTGAGTTCTATTTTTATACCATTTTGTACAAACGTACATGTAAAATGGTCTACAGAGTGATTAATAAATCTAACCTAATCTAATCTAATCTAATTGTACCTATGAAACACCTAAACAGAGAAACCTCAAGATCAAGCTACAGGAGTTACAGGAAGAGCTGAAAATTGGATCGACAAGATTGAACACGATATTGCAGGCATATTTAAAGGTTAAACATTAAATGGAAGAAGTAAGGGGGGGGGGGGGAAATGCTAGCACATCAACATGTTGACAAAGACACAAGAATGCAAGGGATGAAATGATACCAGTTCATGGATGGACAACTTCAATGCATGAAAATCAAGAGTACTGTTTGAACTGGTGACATGCAAGCAGTGGCGGCGATTGGACGTTAAAAGTGGGGGACAATACATGATCTGAACATTTGTACATCAGTGTTAGTTTTTCTGGTTGTTTCTAACGCTTTCTTTGACGAAAAGTTGTATAACTAATAGGATACTATCTTTTTCAGTTAAAATATTGTATATCATATTTCACATTTTATTAAGAATATTAAAAAGAGCAACGCAAGTAGGTACTAGCCCTTTGTACTCTTAAACAACGAAGGTGTAAGAAGAGATTTGATTCCTTGCTCACGAACATCTTAATATTCTGTCTGGAAAATTGTGTGATCAGATTATTTAATAACAAATTTGCAAAACAAATAAATAGAAAGGATAATATTAATCATAGTAATGAATAATGAGGTTTGTTTTGTAGAAGTTGCATTGAAATTGGGGATTAATGAACAATTTATATTTTTAATTTCACACGTGCTATTAAATGCATGTTATTACTCTTAGAAAATGAAAGGGTAAACACTATAAGCATATGCTACGACATTTAAAAAAATACACAATTGCAATATTGATTGATTTGACTTGGAATTAAAACGCAATTCTTGCAGCTTTCGTAACTCCACGGGAAGGCAAATAACCAATACGTCCTCACGCAACAGCAGATATTATATGACAATTTTTTCTATGAACCAGTAACACACACAAAAACTTTACATTTCGAAATGAAACTATGTACATTAATGGGCCATTTCAAAAACATCGGGGAAGACTGCCCCCCTCTTGTTCCCCGTAATCGCCGCCCCTGCATGCGAGGAACGTGATTACACCATTTTGACCTGAAGACAAGAACTAGTCGACATCCTGGGCTATGAAGAAAGTTCCAGCCCACCTGAAGTCGGATGTCAACAGTGTAGGAAAGAAGGGTGGTTGCTGATTTTCTCAGAATTTCATGTTTGGTGAAAATAGTTCGTTTTGAAACACAAAGGAAAATACCATGGTTTGTGATGTAAGTCCGTTTTCCGTTTTCTTCGTTTTCGAGAAATTGCATAAACAGCAACCAAGTACAGGAAAGTCTTGTTTCACCACGGTAACGTAACCTCCCATACAACTACTTAAATAGTTTATACTAAACCAAAGTGCAATTGTTGCCGCATCCCCCTAATTAACTGGCTTTGGAAACATGAGATTACTTTCTGCTTCAGAGAGTGAAACAAGCAAAGGAATTCATGATTCCAATGAAAATATCGTTGGGGTTGTCAACAAATCCATTTAAAATACGAAAAGGAAATCTAGGTTAATGGGGACGAGGAGATGATCAAGTATTCAGTGCAGAAATCAAGAGCGTATCTCACGAAGATTGGTGTAGCATAGGTGTGACTTACTATTAATGCCTACAAAGTTTCGTTAATACTCGGACATTTGCATCATTGTAGAAACTTGAAGCGTTACTCTCGAATACATTTTCTTTCTTTCTTTTTTTTTAATTTTTGGTTTGAAATTATTAAGAAAGTAATTGAAGTCTGATCTATAATAATTCCTATAGATATACCGCATTATCTTGACACTTAGTCTTCCATTCCAAGCGATGCTATCGGCTGAAGGAATTCCACTCCCTTTCGCTAAAGCTCTCTCGCTTAGCAACAGCTGAACCTTTATTGGCTCAACGCGTGGGTGTGTAGCGGGTGTGAGCTTTAGTTCACATTTTTGCCACGGCTCAAGACCTTTTGGCAGCACTATAATACGCAAGCCCTTTTTAGGATTTCCACTTTTCGAGGTAAATTTTAGATTTTCAGTCAAACAGCTGCTGCTTCCTTACTATTTACCTTAGGATCACGGTTCATACCTACTTTATATATATATAGAATAGAACATCCTTTCCAATAGTACCACATACTTGTCGGTATTATGCATCAGGAACGGGGAAAATCAGGAGTTTCCCCCCAAAAAAATTTCAAAATTTTTAAGTCCTTCTGGTCCAAATCTGATTTCACGTAGGGATCTGAAACTCCCTTGAAAAATACGTAGTTATGTACATAATGCGTGTGCAAAATTTTAATCTGATATTTTGAAAACAAAGGGCAGAATTTTTTTGAAAATCTGAAGGTGACCCATTTATATATATATATATATATATTCTAAAAATTTACTGCGTCATTAGCATTTGGCCTAGGGTCATGGTTCAAACGTCATTTTCTTCAGTATGACGCGCCCTTTCCAACGATACCACTCACATGTCCGTATCATACACCTGAACCGGGAAATTCGGGAAAAAACGGTTTTTTTTTTCTGAAAAAAAAATACCCCTCGGAATATTTGTGCCCCTCAGGCCCGGGTTCACCTAGAGATCTCAAAAAAAAGTTAAGAAATACTCAAAGGTGCACAAAATCAAGTTGCAAAATTTCAATCTGATATTTGAAAATTATGGATGTGATTTTTTTAAAAATTTGTCTTAAGAAAAAGAAAAAGTCAAGGTCCTCCGTCCCCACTTAACGCCGCCAAGTTGACCATCCAGGTCCAAAACGTATTTGGGGTGTTCTTTGGTCCATGCTTGACTTGACCAATAAAAAGAATCGGGCTTAAATGCCTGTTATAGGACCTAAATATGTGGTCCAAGACAACACTACTGTATGATAACAGAAGTTATCATAAATCTGGGGATAATTCGAAATTTCTCAAGTACCCTGAATCATCCTTTGTTCATTTAAACCTTAAACACGTCAATAAGCATATTAGATGTAATTAAGAAGATGCATAAATTTACTGCATGTAATTAATACATTACCATTTGTA
Organism: Thermobia domestica; assembly: GCF_964235325.1. NCBI lineage: Eukaryota > Metazoa > Arthropoda > Insecta > Zygentoma > Lepismatidae > Thermobia > Thermobia domestica. The sequence goes on along the minus strand of NC_137469.1, from coordinate 16,536,723 downwards.
GTGTCGTGATGTACTTTTTCCACCAGCACCACCTTTGGTATTTTGGTCCCATGGCAGCCAACATGTAGTAGAAATACATGACAATATGTACAAAGGAATTTACGACTCCAATGAAAGTGCCGTGTCCACCTAGGAAAAACAAGAGTGAGCAACAATTTTCATTAAATTCATTCAAATTACAAATAAGCTACAATTGAATCTAGAAATAAATAAATCGACAAGAAAATATATTACAGTAGAGCGTCGATTATCCGAAGTAATTGGGGGACATGGGTGCTCGGAAAACTGGTTTGTTCAGATAATCGAACTGTACATGTTTATTTGCCATGCGCGGAGCGGCACGCCTCAACTCTAAGCTGGCGCAGCTGTTGCTGTGAACAGCTTTGATACTGCCGCTACTTCTACAGCCAGTGCCACCGACAGAAGTGTACTGATTGTTGAAACACCGCGACTGGCGGCTTGGCCGGTCAGCAGCGCCTTATGAAGGCCCCCATTAGAAGCAATGTTCCGCCAGCGGTGGCTCAGTGCGGCGACTACTGTGGGAAACTTGGTTTGGGAGTGAGGGAGATGATGGACGGTAGGGTGGGAGAGTAACAGGTGCGAGCGAGTACACAGTTCGGTTAAGCGGTTGTTCGGTTGACCGACGTTCGGATAATCGACACTCTACTGTATTTTTATGTGAACAAACAATTATAAAATTGTGACCGTGGCTTGAGTCATTGGTCTGTCTGCACTGTAAGTATTTTCACCGTTTTAACACAGAATTAAATTAATTTAACACAGAACTACATTAAGAGCCTGGCTTACTAAAAACAATACAAAATTAACCATTTTCTTTTGCTTGTTTTCACAAATGAAAGGAGATAATGAAATGTAACTTATCACAATCATAGATAACTTATCACAATCATAGATAGATATAACTTATTCTACAACAGAAAATATTAACTGAAGAATTTTCAGTGTTGCCAAAATAACAAATGAAATGAAATGAAATGAAACCTTTGAGTTTTACGTCCTACGGTTATGCTAAAGAAGACGGTGATGATGAGTAATGAATGAAAGTGGGACGAAACGGGAGAACCCCGAGGAAACCCACGCACACGGTGTTTGTCCACCACAAAGTTCACTTGCCGGGGGCTGGAATCGAACACGGGACCCCAAGCACCAGAGGTGAACGCTCTAACACTGAGCCACCGCGGCCTCGGCCAAAATAACAATTCCCCCAAAATCTAAGTTAAGGCAGCGACTAGAGGAACGAACTCAACTGCATTTGATTACGTATCATGTTGTGTTGGTATCCTGTGAACTACATTTTAAATAATAGTTGTACTTAGTTTGTAATAGTTTTAACATACACAGTTATTAAAATTAAATAATAATGTTGTTTAAAAAGTAGTTCACAGGATACCAAGACAACATGATAAGTAATCAAATGCATTTAAGTTTGTTCCTCTAGTCGCTGCCGCAACTTGAATTTTGGGGGAGTTGTTATTCTGGCAACGCTGTAATTTCTATGGACGGCAACACTGAATATTCTTTTGGTTCATATTTTGTGTTGTAGAATAGCCTAACATTACCTATGATTGTGGTAAGTTACATTTCATTATGTCTTTTCAGTTATGAAAAACAAGGAAAAGAAAAATAGTAAATTTTGTATTATTTATAATAATTCAGGCTCTTAAGGAAGAAGTAGATGGGGAAGTTCAAATTCCCAAGTTTATATCACTCCAAGTGTTGCTGTACATACTGTATCTTAATATGGTAAATGCTTATTTTTGCATAATATCTTGTTTAGGGAGAGGTTAAAACTAGGAGCCCCCCCCCCCTTGTGTATGTCCCTAATTTCTGACCAAGATGGCAGAATACGTACTACAGTATATAATTTTCTAGGTGCGGTTGTTGTCTTAGGTTGCAGGGTTATGTAACCTCCTAATCTTTTAACGTAAAAAAATATTGTTAATGGTAACGTTCGTATATCGTTCGTAGTCATTAATAAGTTTTTTTTTTTTTTAGTTTTTTCTGGAAGAAATCACTCATTTCTGTACTATATATGTAGCAAAATATACTGTTAACTAACAGATTTGTTTGTCTTTTCCGAACTTTTTATCTTTCTGCTTACCAGGAAAGTATTTAGTCACTCCCCAAGAGATCATAGGCATCACTGTATGATGATATATGTGAAGAAATGTCACTTGATTGTTCTTCTTCCTTAATACGAAGAATACCTACAAAAGAAGAAAAAAATTAATATAAGCATACTTTTTTTTTTGTAAATAACTAGTAAATATAGAGAATTCATACATTCATTAACCAGGATGTATTTTCATTATTACAGTCGCAGCACTTTGGCCAAGTCTACAATTGCACTATTATTGTCCCAAAGTTGAAAAATCGTATTAAATGATATTTTTCACTAAATATCTTTAGTCAGAGCATACATCGCAACCAAAATGGCGCGGACATAAGCTCGAAATCGTCTGCACTAAATGATATGCTGTTACAAAGTAAATAAGTTGAATATAGTACATACATTGACGTCAGGTATGTTCACACATTATAAAAATGAAATACAAAAGAAAATGAATCTAAAATATCAGTTGTATTAAATAAAATAATTGCACGAAATGGGAGTTCAAAACAGTCCACCGAATCCTGACGCCATCTTATCTCGAACTCTACTCAATGTAGAGAAGCATAATGTTTCATATAAATAGCTACTACATTAATCAGTGCACGTTGTTTCTACCAAATAACTATCGTACTAGTCAATGGAGAGTAACCGAAGGTAATTTTTCCGTTAATAACTACTGCTACGCTAGTGAGTGAAGAACAACCTTCGACGTAAATCTTTCAAGCTCCTGAACGCTTTTGTCTCGAAGGGATTTACACAAATTGTTGAGAGTTTGACAGCAGTTTAAATATCCTAATTTATAGAAACGGAAAACAAAAAGCATTTTACCTTACATTATCTGTAGTTTTGGTTAGAAAATTAAATGAAATTGAATTTTGAAGTTTTACGTCCCATGTTTATTTTGTATAGGCTAAAGGGGACGGTGATGACAAGAATGAATGAAATAGTGGAATGAAGAAAGGAGAGAACCTCCAAGAAAACTCTTGTACATGGTGTTTGTCCACCACCAAAAACCATTTGACGCGAGATAGTATCAAACCAGGGACCCCATATACCACTCTACCATTGAGGGATCGCAACCCCAGTTTTGCTTATGACTATCTGTATACATCAGAGTTATTCATTTTTGTATAAATATTTCTTCTTTCTTATACTTTTTTTATAGCCCCCTGAAATTTTGGAAGTAATGATGTAGCTATTGGACTACGGAAGAAATTGGTCAAGTTCTATATCTGGAGCATTGGACTGTATAATTCAGATACTTACATAACGGAAGTTAGAGAAGAAAGATTTAGAAAGCTTCGAAATATCTTGTTGGAGGAAGATGGAGAAGATGAAATGGACAGAGAGAATAACAAACAAAGATATTTTAAAACTGATAGGAGAGAAGAGGACGCTTCTAGCCACCGTCCTTCGTAGAAAGGCCAATTGGATTGGACACATCTTGCGAAGAAATTGTCATCTTTATACCACCATAAAAGGAAATATGGAAGGAATAAGAAGAAAAAGAACACAAGTGATCGATGATTTGAAAAATAGAATAAAATATTAGGAGTTCAAAGAGGAAGCTGAAAATCGAGAAAAATGGAAGAAACATTTCCAGATCCACACTGAAAATTAAGAAGAAAAAAAATCCTCATTAGTCCAGGACCTGCCGAAAGGCAGAATACTTAATAATAATAATAATAATAATAATAATAATAATAATAATAATAATAATAATAATAATAATAATAATAATAATAATAATAATAATTTGTTTCCAAACTGTTTTCAATACGCATTGTAATAGGCGAAAAACATTCATTCCAACAGAACCCTTTATTCTAAATTTATCCCTACAAGAAAATGTTACTTAGTAAGAAATTCTTAAATCTGAAATACTATTTACAGACAAGTAATATGCACACATAAAAGAAAATAAAAAAAAGAACATTTGTAATCAGATTTCTTATCTGTAACAAACGAAAGACTCCTAGGATGGCAAGAATGAATATTTAACGGGAACAACGAAAGTAAGAGTAAGCATAGGTAATGTTGTGCTAAGCTCTACTACGCTAGTCAATGAAGAATAAGCATAGGAATGGATGAGTCAAGTAATTTTGCTACTTCCGCTGTCAACTTAAGTGCAAGATTCCAAAAAAACATATTTTCGGTTCTCAACAATATGTCTGCTGGGTAAACAAACTATAAACCGATGTGTGTTGTGTTTCATCTTTTTTTTTTTTTTTTCATGTAAATACGTTGTCTTACCAGCTTTATCTTGACTCATTTGCTCTTTAAAGATTCTTCTTTCGGAAATGTAAACGAAAAATTGCAATTCTATTTTTTATTATAATATTTATAAGCTAATACAGAACATTATTATTGTAAGTTCCGTATGTGGCTCATGTGTTCGGAAACCACCGGAAATACTGCGAAAATACGTCATGCTTGACTTATCTATTTGTAACCGTTACGTAGCTACTACACGAGTTATTGCAGAATAAACATAGCTTTTACCATTAAGTAGCTACTACACTAGTCAACAAAGAGTAAGTATAAGAAGTGTTGCCGTTAAGAGCTACTACGCTAGTCAATGAAGAGCAAGAATTGTAAGTTCAGTATACTAATCAATACAGAAAATATTCATCTTAAACTTCAACCCTTTCTCGGGTTTTAATAATGATAAGGAGGCAGCCTTGTTAACTAAGTTCTCTATTGCACTATCTTTGTTATAGAATGGAATTGTTGTAAGACCTCTACATGACAATACAATATATATTTAAATACCTCTGAAGTTCTTTGTGTCCAAAAAATCCTTGAAAAAGATTTGGTTTATATGCTCTCTTTTTTTGATATTTCTGAGTTGTATCTTAATTATTATTATGTTTGTAATTTCATTTTTTAATTTTAAGCTTTTCATGTATAGAATTTTGGATATATTTGGAAGTATTTACCAAATTTTAAAGTTGTTTGTGTATATGGTAAAATGATTTTTTAAAAAATATATTCATGTGTACTTTCGCTAGATACTTCATCTGAGTTTCTTTTATATATATAGATGAATGTCATTTATCTGTATGAATTCAATCATCAAAAGATTAAATTCCAGTGATTTAATAGCTAGAATGTTTTTAACTGAAAAAGGTCTATATCCTAGATGTTTATACATTTTCCCCAACATATACGATCTATCTTTTACGACTATCTAACATGTAAAAATAATATGATCTATTGAATCTGCCTTTTTTACACCAACATATATTTGTATCTGATTTCCTGATTTGCGTTTACAGGGAGTTAAGGTAGTATTTAATAATAGTCTGTATAATATGATCACTTTGTGTCTATTTCCATTTATTACAAGCCATGGTTTTGTTTTATTTATATTACATACAGAGAAGTGTATGTAGTGTATCCTCTAAGTGGCTACTACACTAGTCAATGCAGAGTAAGAATGGGAAGTGTACCCATTATGTAGTAACTACACTAGTCAATACAGATTAAGAATGGGAAGTGAACCCGTTACGTAGTAGCTACACTAGTCAATGCAGAGTAAGAATGGGAAGTGTACCCATTATGTAGTAACTACACTAGTCAATGCAGAGTAAGAATGGGAAGTGTACCCATTACGTAGTAGCTACACTAGTCAATCCAGAGAAGCACATGCACTATTCATATTAGGTAGCTGCTACAGTAGTCAGTGATGAAAGAGTAAAGTACTAGTGTTAAGCAGCTCATGAGTCATACAGAATACTCTGAACTATGAACTTATTTTCAAAATACTTACAGTGTCTAATAATTCTGTTAGTTTAGCCATGAAGTACCACCAAGTTCCTCGAGCCATCTGTCAAAGAAATAAAAGAAATACTTTATTAAACATTTATTAAATTCTATTATTAATACGTCAGAAAAAAAATATTATTGTATTATTTTACAACTACACGATGTTTGTTATATTTGGAAGTTAACATTCTTTCCCAGGTTAAAATTTCTTGCTGTTAAAACTTTATTAATACTATTACTATTTTGGAAATTGCTAGTAAATCCTTGATAATAATATATGCTACAACCAGCAAAAAAAGTTCCAATTCTGACTTGTTTACTTGTAAAGTTTAACAGACTAACAGAAAATACCAGCAAGATTTTTAAGTCTGAACTTTCAAGTATGGTTGCCAACTGACAGACATTTCACCAGCTGATCAGTATTTTTTGTCAGGCTCAAAATACAATTATTCTTCATCCATTTTGAAGATTATGGGTGAGTACTGATAATTGTATTTTTCAGAACTTGGTAACCCTACTTTCAAGCTTTGAACCTCAATATTCAGAGATAATCGTACCCTGTTTTCTAACTAATTAACTCTATGGCGTACGGAAATACTGAGATTCAAGGCCGCATTCAGAAAAGCTCTCCATTGACTTTTGCCCTTACCCAGCTGAATCCAGTTCCTACTTTGTATCCCTATTTCTGTGAGATCCATCTTAATATTGTCCTCACATCTTTGCCTAGGTCTTCCTAATGGTTTTTCACTATAGGGTTTTCAAGTTAATTTTTTTAAAAAGCGTTTTTCTAATTTCTTCTATTCTGAATACATGACCTCTCTACATGAACCTACTAGAATTAATGACCCTAACAATAATGTTAAGTAAACCGTCAGTTCCTCGTTATGAAGTTTCGCCATTCCCCATTCCTCGTTATGAAGTTTCGCCATCCCCATTCCTCGTTATGAAGTTTCGCCATTCCCATTCCTCGTTATGAAGTTTCGCCATTCACTGTTCCTCGTTATGAAGTTTCGCCATTCACCATTCCTCGTTATGAAGTTTCGCCATTCACCATCCCCGTCCGTCTTGAGTCTGAATATTCACCTTAGGATTTTATTTTTAAATACTTCCAATCTGTGTTTATTCCTCAAAGTGAGTGAGTATGTTTCACAACCGTACAGTACAATATGCATAATTATCGACAACCGTACAATACAATATTCAACTGCACAGTTTTATATATTTTAAGCTTCAAATTCTTCGACCCATATCCCTTATTTCCAAATCCATATTTCTACAACGTTTAATAAAGTCTTTACATTTCTTCTATTTTTCTTCTATCATCCCTTATTAAATTTACATCATCAGCATACGCTATAACCTGGTAAATACCATTCAGCTCTAAGCGCTGGTTGCTATCTTTGATTTTCCGTATAGCGTACTCCAGACCAAAGTTGAATAATAATGGCGACAACACATCTCCTCGTTTCAGGCCATTCTCAACGTGAAAGCTCGTGGACAAGAATTTTTCCTATCTGAAATTTACTTTGGGATTACTTTAAACATATCTTAATTAATCTAATTATCTTTTTTGGTATTCAAACTCTGTAAGAAGTTGTACGTACAATGTTTCTCTCCTAACCGAGTCGTATGCCTTTCTAAAATCAGTAAATAATTGATGTACCGGGGTATTGTATTCCCATTTTTTCGAGTGTTTGACTAATGGTAAATAGCTGGTCGATAGTTGATCGATTTCGTCTAAATGCGCACTGATAATATCCAATAATTCCTTCTGCGTATGGGCTCAATCTTGTTAACAGAATGTTTGATAGGGTTTTATAGGATATTGATAGGTACCTCAATCAGGGGTGCCCAAAAGGGGGTTTATGACACAAACAGCGTCATTGAAATATTTGGGGGGTTAAAAATCTATATAAATATGTTTGAAGGGTGGTGTAAAAATTAATCGAAAATAATATTTTATTTTCATGGAAGAACACCTACGGATAACACAATGCATAAATTTTTTCTTCTGTCCTTTATACTACGATACTGACCATTTTGGTTAATGGTTGAAACGGTTTTAAGGTTTTCGGTTGCATTACTTACCTGAAAATCATCTTGTCTACACCACTTCAATCTGCACGTTTTCTGAACTTAATTACATTACGGAATATTTACGATTTTTTTTTTTTTTTTTTTTTTTTTAAATAGCTGATAGTTTAATTTCGATGTCGAAAGCCCTGTTAATCAACTAATCATCCAACTTTAGCTTGAAGTTCATGTGTGTTTTATCCAAAGTTTGGAATATGGAAAGTGGTATTTAGATAGCAGATCCTTGACCAGTCATTACTCTTGTCCATATTTAACCAGAGTCATCAATCCTCTTTGATTAAAGCGTTCTTTTGATTTATATTTTATATGCGTTAAAATTTGTTGCATCAGACCAGATTGATATTTGAATTAGTCGGTTATAGTAGCTTTCTTATGTAACAGCATTTTAAATGTTTTATAGTGACGACAACTTCCACGTATCAGTAGCCTCAGATAAGATATTTGTTATCCTGGGCCGCTATCTTGGAACTGTTTCAGGATTTCTTTTTTACTTTCGGCATACTGTAGTTGAGCCTGAATTTTAGCCAATGTTCTTTGGATTTTCCTTTGCTTGCTGAGAACTGTTTGTTGTTCGCACAGAGAATTTTGTATTTGAACTTAAAATTATGGATAGTAGAACAGACGATTTGGCAAGCGAAAGTGTTTGTATATACATAACATTTAAATTTGAATTGTCATAATTATACGATCAGGCTGGGAGGGAAGTAAGTCAGACAGTTGGGGGGGGGGGGTGCGTCATGAACATAAGCGGGGGTGGGCACCACTGCCTCAATAATTATTACAATCGGTTTTGTCACCTTTCTTCTGAATTGGAAAGATGATTGATTCTTTCCACTCTTGCGGTAATTTTTTCCTTGTTCCAGATTAGAAGAATGAGTTTGTGTATCTTGTTCCACAATTCGCTAAAATTCAGCTAAAATTAGCTCAGCAAGAATTTGTCTACACCCGGAGATTTGCGTATCATTATAGCAATTTCTATTTCTGTTGGGCAATGCTCTAGAACATACGATTCTGCTGTGTTAATTTTACGTGCTGCACGAACATTATTTTTTGACTGTGTGTTAAGCAAATTGTTAAAGAAATCTTTCTATCTATTCAAAATATTATCCGTATCCCTGAAGATTGTGTCGTTCGCCTTCTTAATATATATGCGCGAGGTTTATAGCCTTTCTTAAATTCGTTGATGTCTTTATACGCGACTCTTGAATATTTTTATTTTTACTATTTTCTTCAAGATCAATAATTTTTAACTTTCAGAAAATAATGTTTCTTTGTTTTAAAAGTTTTCGAAATTTCCCGCCTGATGATAACGAAATTTCGTGGAGTTTTATAGTTTGAATTTTGTAGCCAACGCAACCTTACCTGTTTTCTCTTCTTTGTTAGTTTAGTGCATTGCTGATTGAACCACGGTTTGTTCCTAGGCATTTTCGAGTGCCCCAATGTTTCTTTGGTGAACTCTTAAAGCTATTCCTAACTTTAACCTTACCATCCTCAATAATAATGGATTATGAACTTAATAAAACCGAGAATGTATTCAATCTGGTATTAACTTCTCAGCTGACCTCTCCGTTTTCAGATGCTGTAGATTTCTTTCTTTCTTTCTTTTTCTTTTTCTTTTTTTCCAATTTTTCTCTTATAATCGCTGCTACCAGATAGTAGATAGTGTCACAGTCAGCTCCTCTAAAAGACCAAATATCAATAGCTGGACTGTCTTCTTCTACCTACTGAAACGTGATCAATTTAATTATGTATTTTTCCATCTGCTGAGGTCGAACGTCCTGATGTGGGATTTTTTTACTCTTTACACTAATACTTTTTGTATGTAGCAAAGTTCAGAAGTCTGACATCGTTGTCCTTTCCCTACAATTGGTTTGAAAATATCCTCTCGTCCTATTTTCATTGAAATCCCCTAATAGAATTTTCATATGATATCGCGGAAGTTGGTTAAATAGACGTTCTGCTTCTTCGTAAAAAAAAAAACTATCCCTGTTCTCTACCAGTTTATTGCTTACAAAGCAATTTGAATAATCAAAATATGAGCAGCAAAGAATATGTCCAGAAGAACCTGATCTTGCTTTCCGAAGGATATTTTGAAATGAATCCCCTAATATAAAAAATATTGGGGATAATCCATTTGTAGAAAGTGAAAACTTAATACCAAAAACTCATAGTCCCACGCGAATGACATTTTATACATACACTCTATAGATTATACGAGTACAATGGACAAGATCAAACGCACAGAGTCCTTCCCACTATGTATTGGTGTACTTTCCCTCAGCATCAATGCAGGCCTCTATTCTTGTATAGAAACTGTTGTAGAGGCGCTGGGTGTCATCCTGGAAAATGACGTTCCACGCTTCTTCCACCTCGTAGCGGAATTGGTCATCGTTTGCTACTCGGGTTGCAGACCAGACCGTACGCCTTGCAATCGAGTTTCACATATATTCAATGGGAGACATAGTTGATGAACTTGCAGACTACGGAAGATGACGTAAACACGAGTGCTTTGTGGGAAGACATTGCCTTGTTGAAGGAGCGCATTTCTCTAATGGCGCCTGAAAGACAATAGAACGACTTAGATTATGTTCTGGATGTACGCTGCACTGGTCAATGTCCCCTGCATGAGCATTAGAGGCTCTATACGTAATGCCTGGGTTGTCTGTATATCCTTGTCATATATCTGATCAATGCCTGACCCCTAACTACCATCATTACTATCAAAAAAGAACCTCTTCTCACCACAAAACTGAATGAAGCGCTAGTTTCATTCAAAATGCTTCTTTCGTGATACCATTGGAAGTGAAATACACTTTGGTGAGGCGTTAAAGGTATCCTGGTGAGAGTACCTGCGACTATAATTCTGTGTTAGCCAACGTTTACATGCAGCCCTGTTTAATCTCAGATGCGTCATTGGTCTTCGCCTGAGATCCGCAACATCAGCTTATCTGATGCGGTTATCCAGGTGTTTATCCATATGTTGTCGTTCATAGCAGATTGACGTATGTGTGCACCTTCCTCGGATCAATGGCACAAAGTTGGGAATTTAATACCTCTTAGGCTGTGTGAAATCAGATTTGAGCTTAAGGTTGGATCCTAACCATATGAGCTCTATCGAAGGAAGAGATTCAGGCCCAACGGGGGGATAAGAATGAGGGAGGATTTTATTCTTGAGATGTTGAATTCATATCAAAACTATTTCTTGGCTTCTCTTGCCGTATCTATCCTGATACCTATCCTCACACAAACCGAGAAGTTTCCACGCACCACGGACCTAAGCCAATATCCTTGTCTTGAAGTAGTGATTTACTGGTTTACTGGCCTCAGCTAAACTTCTCGTCTTGACATAGCGATTTTCTGGTTTAATGATCTCAGCTAATCTCCTTGTCTTGTAGCGATTTACTGGTTTAGTGACCTCAGCTAACCTTCTCGTTTTGATGTAGCGATTTACTGATTTAATGACCTCATCTAAACTTCTCGTCTTGACCAGTGATGTATTGCTACAATTTTTGGTGGGTATACACTCGATCGTTTTCGAAAATATAGCATGTACTTACCCCTATATGCTCATTCTCTCATAAATTTGAGGTGAGTATACCTTGGACTATAAGATTATTAGGTGGGTATACGCCGTATACTCCCGTATACGCTCTATTACATCTCTGGTCTTGACACAGCGATTTACAGGTTTGTTGACCTAAGCTAACCTTCTCGTTTTGACGTAGCGATAACCTTAGCTAATCTCCTCATCTTGGCATAGTGATTTACTAGTTTAATGATCTCAGCTAATCTACTCGTCTTGTAGCGATTTACTGGTTTAGTGACCTCATCTAATCTTCTCGTTTTGACGCAGCGATTTACTCGTTTATGACCTCAGCTAACCTTCTCATCTTGACACAGCGATTTACTGGTTTAATGACCTCAGTTAAACTTCTCGTCTTGACGTAGTGATTTACTCGTTTATGACCTCAGCTAACCTTCTCGTCTTGACACAGCGATTTACTGTTTCAATGACCTCAGCTGACCTTTTTGTTTTGACGTAGCGATTTACTGGTTTAATAACTTTAGCTAATCTCCTCGTCTTGACATAGCGATTTACTGGTTTAATAACTTTAGCTAATCTCCTCATCTTGTAGCGATTTACTGGTTTAGTGATCTCAGGTAACCTTCTCGTCTTGACATAGCGATTTACTCGCTTAATCACCTCAGCTAATCTCCTCGTGTTGACATAAATATTTACTGGTTTAATGACCTCAGCTAACCTTGTCTTGACATAGCGATATACTAGTTGAATGACCTCAACTAATCTCCTTGTCTTGACGTTCCAATAATAAATATGGTTTCAGTGTTGTTATATCACACCCTTTGTGGATCTCTCGTAAGAAGGAAGGATTCTGATAACTTCTAGATCAAATTGGGATAAAATTCAGGACATAAATTCTTTTAGATACATTTACAAAGCGAGACGAGTGAAGAAAAACATTTCTATAATTGAGACGAGTCGAGAAAGAATTTTTTTCGAGAATAGAGACGAGATTATATTTTCTCCAAAATTTACGAGATAAGACGAGAAAACCTTAGGAGTCATATTTGCGTCACTGTTAAAGAAATCCAGGGGACATACAGTGGCGGATCTAGAAGGTAAAAACTGGGAGGCTGACCCCAGACTATGATAGGTATATCATGAGTTTATTATAAACTTTTAAAAAATATAAATAATAGCTTAAATTATTTTTGTTACCCAAAAAATTGGATTACTAGGCCCCCCAGCTCCGACCTAGATCCGCCACTGGGAATATACTATAGTGGTTAGAGCGTTGAACTCATGTCCGCGTGGCCCTGGGTTTGATTCTTGGTCGATGTTTTCCAATTTTCGGCGTCCATTCTGCGTCGTGAGGCAAACTGGGGAATCATGTGAAAATAAGACGTGACGGCCACTAGATCTACAAAGCTCCTGGTGCGCCTGTTAGGAACAGGGCGTCACAGCGTGCTAATCTAGTGCTCGCCGCTAGGCTGGACGTAGTTCAACCGATCGCTAGCAGATGGCGCTGGAGCAGGCTGAGACTCACACAAATGAGCTGTTACGTCAAGTGGATTGGTTTTCGTTAAAAGTCTTCATCCCGGCGAAATTAAAATACCGCTAATTTTACAGTAATTATGTGATATCTTCAAATAGATAAAAGATAATCGAAATGTGGAACAAGAGCGCCCTAGACAATATTATTTTGCATGAGGTACCGTTATCACAAGTCACCTAGTGGCTTTCCGTTTTCAGCTGTTTAGAAACGCGAAAATAAATGCCGATTTTCAAAATGGCTCGAAATCGAAAGCAGATAAGTGAGTCGTGATAACGGTTTCTCATGTAAAAAAAAATATTGTCTAGGGCGCTCTTGTTCCACATTTCGATTATCTTTTATCTATTTGAAGATATCACATAATTACTGTAAAATTAGTGGTATTTTAATTTCGCCGGGATGAAGACTCTTAAGAGAAATCCAAATAATGCATGCAATTTACTAAACGGTTCATACTTTTTTATATACAGTGCATACCTGAATTAATAATAAAAGAAAATGTTCCAGCACAATAAAAATAGGCCCGCTACTATCAAAAATGAATTAGATTCGCACTAACGACACTTTTTAATGACACAAAAATTAGTTTCTCTAAAATAAAACAATTTTAGCGAACAAATTCTAGCTTATAGAACCCAAAATATAGTTAATTAACAATCCTTCTTTTAGTTAGTTATCTGTATTCATTCTACACACATTCTCTTAACCCGGAAAAATGTCTGCATCACGCCCCTCGCATTGATAAACAGGAAATCATCTTTTACAGAGCAGAAATCACAGACTCTTGACCCCTCAAGAAAGGAAATGGATGACCTCTTGATTTTACGTTTACTCAAGGCTCACCCACAAGGTCAGCATTTAAACTCAATTTACATAGATTGTGTCAACGCTGGACGACAAAGCATCTCGTCAAATGATGCGTAGCTAGCATGTATTGTTTGTTTAATTCGTTAAAGAGTAGGAAATAACCTTTTAAAAAGAACGTTTTCTCCTTCTAGTATTTATAGTCATTTATTTATTGTTTACGTGCTTACAAACCAGTGGCGGCTCTCAAGGGAAATCACATTGGTAAAACTTAAACTTGTAAACTTAAGGGGACTGTCGGAAACTTCATAATTTATATCAGGAGCGGATCCAAGGGGGCGATCGGGGCGATTGCCCCCTTCCCCCCGAAGAGGAAACTTTCTTATTTTATATATATGAATAAAACCCATCCCAAAGTTTGGAGCCTTTAAAAGTAGCAGTATGACAACCCACTGCCCCCCCCCCCCAGAAGTCGGTCCTGGATCCGCCCCTGATTTATATGTTTACCAAACATTCAGGATCACCAAATCTAGGAGGCTCAGGTGTATAGTTCATGTAGCCAGAATGGAAGAACGTAGAAACGATTTCAAAGTTTTAACTGGAAATCAAATCGGAAAACGTCCATTAGGAAGACCTAGGTGCAGATGGGAGGGCAGTATTAAGATGGATCTCACAGAAGTAGGAATACAAAGTAGAAATTGGATCCAGTTGGCTAAGGGCAGAAGTCAGTGGAGAGCTTTCGTGAACGCGGCATTGAACCTCCGGGTTCCATAGGCCATACAGTTAGTTTGTTAATTTGGTAAATCTTTGGTATGACCTTGAAAACATGTCAAGGAAATGATAGAAATCATTTAAACTTTGAATACGACTTGTTAGCTGGAAAACTGGAAAAAGTATAATTATATACAATAGAATCCCTAAAACTCGGCACTCGATCAGTGGCGAATTTAGAAGGTAAAAACTGAGGGGACCAGCCAGAACCCAGACTAGGATAGGCATATCATGAGTTTAGTTAAACTTTCAAAAATATATAGAAGAAATAAATAATAGCTTAAATTATTTTTGTCATCCGAAAACTGGGGGGGGGGCTAGACACCCTGGCCCCGGGCTGGATCCGCCATTGCACTCGATAATCCGGCAGTCCGAATAACTCGGCCACACCCTAGCAGGGAGAAAAAAAACGCGCGCAGACCCGTTCAAGGTCATTGTCCGCTTGCGTGCAAAATAGTATCTAACTAATTTTTTGCAAAGTCGCCTTGTTAATTTTCATTGTAGACAGCTTTATGCCTTCATAAAGTATTTCTCTGAGGTCTGTCTTATCAGGTGAATTACTTTAGAGTGTGTATTTATTAATTTTCATTTTCTTTTTTAACCCCATTCCCGATAATCCGACATTTTCACAAACTCGGCCACCCTTCGGTCCTGATTAGGCCGAGTTATCCGGCCTCTACTATATCATCATTGCATAATTAAAAATTCTCTTTCCGGAAATGTAAGAAACATAACAGCAAAATTACTTACTCTCATTGCATCCGGGCTGTATGAGAAGTCAACTGGTTGACATCGAAAACTGTATTTGTTCCACCATCCAACTGCTAAACCCTGAAGAAGATAAAAAGAAAGAATACCATGATTTTCTATATTGAAACTATTCACTCTTCACACAAGGCAACTGTACAGGATGATCTAAAAACCTATCACACTTTCCATATATATTTTTTTCATCCATTATACGATAGGTAGAAAAGCTGTTTGAGTCTGTTTGTGATGGTGCACCAGCACATCATGCGTTTGCTGAGAGGCAATATCTTAGTGGCATGTTTAGAGATAAACGGATTGTAAGAGAAGTTCAGTTCAGTTACAAGCACCTCTGTCTGGAATGACCATCACGAAGTTAAGGTTAATTCCCACACAGTGTGCCGTACCATCCCGTGCCCTGTCCGTGCAGTGGCCCACAAAGTTGATTTTCAGACTTTGACATTGAAAATTCATTGGATTGTCCCTTTTAATTCACACATGATGTGCCGTGCCCCGACAGGCTCCTTTGTAGAGAAAGCAGCCCGGTCGTGACTAGTCCGCCGCTGTAGCTTCGCGTAGTGTAGTCGCTAAAGCTCTCGCCTTCGGCGCGACCGGTCCCGGGTTCGATTCCCGGTGGGGCACTCGGTCGAAAAAGTGTAACACGCTTTTTCAGGGCAGCCACCCTGAATGAGGTTTTCACACCAGGCAAATGCCGGGGTGGTACCTAACTTATAGCTCCCAGGCCGCTTCCTTCCTTCCCCTGTCCTTTCTTTCTTCCCTTTCCTTGGACTGTGTGCTCGCCGAGGGACGTCATCCCTCAAAATATGAAAGGCTAAATGGCCTTAGATGCTGAAATCCAGAAATCTAAATCCTAAATCCTACTAGTCCGCCGCGATTTTTCGGCTTACTTCGAAGCACACGAAGCGACACGAAGTTGACCATAACCAAGGAAAATCCTATAGAAAACAGTAGCCACAGACAAAAGTATACAGATCGCAAACTGTGCGAAAAACTGGCAACAAGGCGAACCGTAGCGTGACTGCGACGGGCCTAACCAGTCGATCTGTTGTCAGCAGCGTGGAAAGTTCGAAAATAACCGTCTCTAGTAGCACATGGTGGTTAAAAGCATCATGTGCACAGATGTGCATTCCCATCGTGTACTTTTCCTTTTGTTTTGTTTGACCGCTAGTTTGTATAAATTATTTCAACATAATTTTGACAAAGAAATACGAAAATGTCAACAAAGCACAACACAAGAAGATGATTTTATAAAAGGTGCCCCAAAAATTATGATAGTTATTTAGTACGGGTAATTACTAATCTGAACTTCTTGCGCTGTACTTCACGCTTACATGCGAAACAGACTTAAAGAATGCGTAGGTTCAAGGGCAAAACATGTCGCTACGTTCAAAAACCGATGGCAGCGCCATTCCACTTACGACGAAACATCATTCTCCACCAAACGTAGATTGGCTCTTCCGCCGTGCAGACGACACAAACTAATTTCAATAGCGCATATAGAGAGTTGCTCGTCTGTTTATTCTTGTCTGTGGCAGTAGCGGCATAGCACGTCATGTGTGAATGGTCGCGTCCGTGGCATGGACAGAACATGGATGGGGAATGACATGAGCATGACACACTATGTGTGAACTAACCTTTAGAATCTTATCTAGTGCGATAATGCTTAGTTAGGGCGTAACAAAGAGTAAGGAGCTCACAATCATTATAACAACGTGCACAAACTTAAAGAGGCATAATGACATACTTTTGCATCGATAACGCTAGTAATGTAATAGAGAATCACACATCGTTTGGTGTCCGAAAGTGATGTCCACAGGGAAACTTTGGAATAAGTGTTGTGTATAAGTTGTGTGATGAAATCTGCACTTTTCTTATACTGTACTTTTCCATTCACAGCTAACGTGATTCTAAATAATTCATAGGATACGATTGGACTCTTTGGATCACCCTGTATATTAGAATATATGAGCATATGCTCTACTATTGCAAATTATCATTACATAAATTATTTTGGTATACTTATTCTAATGTTTCCTTCATAAATAAATTAAGAGAATAGGGAAATAAACTTAAGGGAAAATAATAACAGGATCGGAGAACTTGATTTTGGAGATTATACACGATATGTCAAAAGTCTCTAACGAGTAAATATGCAGAGAAAGTGGAAAGAGAAGAAAGTTGCTGGAAATAGGTGGTTTACATTTTTAAAATGTTGATTTTTTAAAATTATTAATTAGTTTTTATTATTAAAATTTTGATTTTTGATTATTTCCGGACTGGCCATTAGAGCTCCACACTGGTAAGATGCCCTATGTTAAACAAAAACCAACGACCTCACCACACCAACAATACACCATTGTTGAGAAATGTTTTAGACGTGTTATAAAGTTCTTCCCTTTATCAATGTACACGTTCCCCATGACACTTTTGCGTGCATTTACATTTCGTTCGAACAGCAGTTTGAACTGGAAATGTCTTTTCATTTAGCGTAGAGTCCAAAACACCTGGTGCGCTTAAAAAAAAAAAAAAAAAAAAATCACCAATTTAGATTGAAAACCTAAATAGATTTCCTGTCCCACCAACCTTTATTTCGCATCTTTCCTCGTAACGGAGTTGGCGTATGGCTCCAGACTTTTCATGCACCTTGTACAGGTATATTAGATTAGTACACTTATTAGTTTGTTTTTAAACATTGTCCAAATCGAGCCACTAAAAGGTTATACCATTAATACTTTTTTGGGAGAGCTGATATAAACTTGTTTATTAAACTAAGATCAGTTTCTTTCTAGTTTGCTTAAGGAGGAACCCGATGAAGTTCTGAATCTTTCTCAACTTTGCATAACCCTTTTAAAAACCAAGGATCCATCACTGATAGTTCTACAACAGTGCTGTTTACTGTACTGGTATATACGAGGGACGTTCAATTTGTGTGAAAGATTTCAGTGCAACAACAAACAACTAGCGTGGGAAGTTTGGAAACGATCATCCACGAACACCTTCACTTCCGGAAAATCACAGGCAGATGGGTCCCAAAACTGCTAATGTACGACCAGAAGCAGTGTAGGAAAAACGTCTCGTCTTACCATCTAGAGCGATTTCAGAGAGAAGGCAAGAGCTTCTTTGAAAAATGCCCCTGCGATAAGAGCTGGGTGGATCATTACACTCCGGAGTCAAAGAGCATCCACACTCGCCGCCCCCGAAAAATTCAAGGTACATGTGTCCGCTGGCAAAGTGATGCCGATGATATTCTGACACAAAGACGGTGTGATATACATCGCTTTCCTGGCACACGGGACCATAATTAATGCGGCGTACTATAGCAACCTCCTCAGGACCAAAGTCAAAACGGAGTGATGGAGGACGTCATCCTTCTCCATGACAACGCGCGTCCTCATACGGCCACGACAACGGTCACAGCTATTACCAAACTTGGTTGGCAGATCCTAGATCATCCCCCGTATAACCCCGATCTGGCGCCTTGCGACTTCCTTCTTTTTGGTCCCCTGAAGGAGCACTTGGGAGGACAAAATTTCCACATCGAGGACGAAGTCAAAACGTGTGTGCTAAAATGACTGAAAGATCATCCCAAATAATTCCATGCCGCAGGGATACGAGCACTCCCACATTGATGACGTAAGTGAAGTATGTGCGTGTACATGTGGAGTACCTTGAAAAAGAACAGTAACTGAATTTCATATTGGCCTCTCTATGTAATAGAAAAAAAAAGAAATTCCGGTTGTAACTTCCCTCGTACGTGTTCAGTATGTTCAAAGAAACCTGGCCACTCAACCTCTTTGGTTAGACCTGAACTATTACCTACAGTTTAAATTAAATCAAACAAACATAGATATTTTTTGACCAATTGCGATCTTTATTTAGAGATGAAGTGTTAGAATTGCCCACTTACAATTACCTTAAAGCAATATGGGTACTTACGGTTACTTTAAAGCAAGAGGGGTACTTATGGTTACTTTAAAGCAAGATGGATAATTATGGTTACTTTAAAGCAAGATAGATACTTACAATTACCTTGAAGCAAGATGGGTACTTACGGTTACTTTAAAGCAAGATGGGTACTTATGGTTACTTTAAAGCAACATGGATACTTACGGTTACTTTAAAGCAAGATGGGTAATTATGGTTACTTTAAAACAAGATGGGTACTTATAGTTACTTTAAAGCAAGATGGGTACTTATGGTTACTTTAAAGCAAGATGGGTACTTACGGTTACTTTAAAGCAAGATAGATACTTATAATTACCTTGAAGCAAGATGGGTACTTATGGTTACTTTAAAGCAAGATGAGTACTTACGGTTACTTTAAAGCAAGATGGGTACTTACGCTTATTTTAAAGCAAGATGGGTACTTACGATTACTTTGAAGGAAGATGGGTAATTATGGTTACTTTAAAGCAAGATGGGTACTTACGGTTACTTTAAAGCAAGATGGGTACTTATGGTTACTTTAAAGCAAGATGAGTACTTACGGTTACTTTAAAGCAAGATAGATACTTACAATTACCTTGAAGCAAGATGGGTACTTATGGTTACTTTAAAGCAAGATGAGTACTTACGGTTACTTTAAAGCAAGATGGGTACTTACGCTTACTTTAAAGCAAGATGGGTACTTACGATTACTTTAAAGGAAGATGGGTAATTATGGTTACTTTAAAGCAAGATAGATACTTATGGTTACTTTAAAGCAAGATGGGTACCTACGGTCATTTTAAAGCAAGATAGATACTTACAATTACCTTGAAGAAAGATGGGTACTTACGATTACTTTAAAGTAGTGTTGTAAATAGAAAAAAAACCGTTCGTTTTTTTTCAGAAATGTACGTTTTTTTTAGAAAAAAAACATTGCCTCTCGTTTTTTTTCTAAATTTCGTTTTTTTTTCAAATAGTCATTTCTAATGCATCTTACGTCTATTTAAGTATTAAATATTTTTATGTAGGTATAATCACCGTAAAATGCAACATAAATTAAACGCTAGATACTGATACGCTACAAATATTTTACAATTTACATGAATACCATACCTATTAACAATTCGGGTTTCAGCAGTTTTCATGAATATCAACTAAGAAATAAAAGTAGAAATGAAATTTTGTTTTTTCGTGAAAGCAGGTCTAATAAGTACGAAAATAATGTCACGAACAGTATAAAATTCATATAACTTGTCTAAAGATAAAAACTAATACTAATTTGCCTAATAGTATTTTTTCTAAATGTCATATATAAATAATTTGTCGACTAGATACATATGATATGCAGAGCCGGCTCTACCATATATGCAAAACGTGCATTTGCATGGAGTGGCAAGTTTGGATGGTCCGGCAAAATCTGTCATAAGTATATTATTTAAATTAAATATTTCTTGTTGGAAACAGACTTTATGATGATGGTAGTTACATTTACTAAGCTCACCTTCTATTTGAATACTACATTCATAAATTATGTTTAGGATGCATTAGTTTAAGGCCACATGGACAATGCTAAAGCAAATAGTCGAATAAATCCGAGCACAAATTGCTTGATTGTTGCCAAATGCAAGAATTCAATTCTCGAATAGTAGTGAATGTCTGTTCCATTTAGTAAGTTATCACAGTTTTGACATGACAACTAGTCTTGTTTTTGTCAGAAACAAGTTCCTTATCATTGAAGATAGAAACAAGTTTTTTTAGAAAATGTTAACAGATATAGAAGAGAAATCAAGAAATAAAGATAAAAGAACTAGTTGCACTGGAATTGCAAACTGATACATTGAGATTGAAGCTCGATAGTGAATTCTATAAAAAGGATTACCATCTATCCTCTGCAGGTGTGTTTGCTTTATGTTTCACTAACATAATAGATTAATATTTAAAAAAAAAAAACACACACACACACAACGGGATTGCATTTTTAGTGAGTATTTAACCCTTATCCGGGCAACCGGGGCCTCCCAGGCCCAGTAGCTTCATTTTTCTAAAATTTCTCAATAACCATACATATTTAGAAGACATAAAATACTGAATTCTTCTATCTTTCGTCGAAGTTAAAATCATGAACATATCGAGTTGGTAAAGCTTTTTTTTTTTTAATTTGAAAATCTTTTCCTGACGTAACCGGGCAACCGGCGCCTAGGAGGCCCCGTATAACTTTAGTGAAATTCCTGTCAAATATTAGATCAAATTGTCACATAATTATATATTGAACACGTGACTATTGTAACCTTTAGTCGGAACAGTATGCGGCAACAGACATTGAATTTTGAGTGTTCTGCACTTAAAATATCTACTGGGCCTGACAGGCCCCGGTTGTCCGTTTACGTTACAAAAATGTCTGGACCGGATTTGCTATTCTGCTTGGTCGGCTTACAAAAGCGTGACACGAAGTTTCGCTACTTGACAAAAATATATACTGGTACATTCTAGACTAGTCTGAACAGTAAGTGACAATAGGCATTGATTTTGTGTATTCTGCACTTAAAATATATACTGGGCCTCACAGACCCCGGTTGCCCGTTTACGTTACAAAAATGTCTTGCCCGGATAAGGGTTAAGCCTTTCTGAGTGCAACTGCACTTACCCTCACCTTTGTTGTTCATGCTGGAGTAACATACTTAAAATCATGACTTTTAAGATTTGTTCTTTCTGGAGAAAGGGGGAGGCGGCAAATTATGCCATTGCATGGGGCGACAAATTGACTAGGACCGGCCCTGATGATATGTATATAAAAGACACGAATAGGATGACTCAAATTGAAGCAATGCAGGATGTTTCAAAATTAATATTAGGGTTTTGAAACTTTGTAGTATCTATTACAATTAACTTACAATTATAAATATTATATAAAATGAAAGAGCAACTCAAACAGTTTTGTACGCACGCATGTACATGCATTGTTTCGTCTGTCTGCCGTTAGAAACAGCAAGCAGCAAAGATGTAAACTGGAGAGCAGAAAGTTTTTTGTGTTTTAATAAAGACTGAATCTGTACAGTGCAACGGTCTGTGTGAAGAATATTAAGGAGACGCTTGCAACTACATCCTTATCGTTTGCAGTTGCTACAGGTCTAAAGTCTACAGACTACGGTTTACATGCCAATTTCGCAAGTGAAATATTGCTGCATAACAATGAAGATTTTCTGGATCGTGTCGTCTTCAGTGGTAAATCGACATTTCACCTAAAAGCTAATGTGAACACTCATAATGTTTGTATCTGGCCGTCAGCAAATCCTCAGAAGATGGTACACTTGAAACGAGACTCTCCTAAATTGAATGTGTTTTGTGCCATATGGCGGAAAGTTTATGGGCTTTTCTCGCCTATCGACTAGATGTGTGCCGTGTGACGAATGAATCTCACATTGAACACTTGTAGCAAAGACTGTTTGAGGTGCTCTTTTACTTGATGCATTGTTTATAATTGTACGTAAAATGTAATAAGTACTACGAAGACTTAAAACCCCAAAATTCATTTTGAAACACCCTGCATTTCTTACCAACAGTGTTGGAACTAAGATGTTAAAAGGAGAAAATTTTCCTTATAAAGTTATTGTTTACAACTACGATAGTATTATTAGTCGAGACTATAACCACAACAACAACACGAGTTAGTAGTAAAACAAAATGTAATCAAATGTATACTCAGTGGCCCAGGTGGCCAAAGTGGCACACACGGGTGTGTCATTTGTTTAATCCACTCCTGTGTGGACACTAATTAAGATATCGGGATATTATTCTTGCAAAATATGGTTGGACTATAGTTTATTATATTAATTTTTTTCTTCTGGTGTCGAATTTCCTTCTCAAATTTCACCCCAGTCAAAAATGCGAGAATTTTCTGATTACAAATTTCCTTTACTACTTTTTTCCCTATAGCTTCCTTCGTTGTAGAAAGACCTCCTTAAGACTTGCCAAGTAGATACCTCGGATGGATACCTAACTGATGACATCAATTGG
Organism: Thermobia domestica; assembly: GCF_964235325.1. Classification (NCBI taxonomy): domain Eukaryota; kingdom Metazoa; phylum Arthropoda; class Insecta; order Zygentoma; family Lepismatidae; genus Thermobia; species Thermobia domestica. The sequence goes on along the minus strand of NC_137469.1, from coordinate 16,513,368 downwards.
ACGGGCCTGCGCGCAGTGTTGCCAATTAGGGAAATTAAAATTTTCCTAAATTTGGGCAAAAATTAGAAATTTTTATTTATAAATCCGTACCTATACGTCCGAGTGCAAGTCAACTTACGCCAATCGAACAATTGTCCTTACTTAAGAAACGCAAGTTCAGATCGTTACAATGGGATAATTAGGGAACGCACGAAGAATTCATATTTAGGTTCTAACCCTTGATTTTTCTAATTTTTCCCTACTTTTCTGTTTACCGTAATATATTTTTGGTAATTACAAGTTTTGTTCCTTAAATATCGTCATAACACTTGTAGAATATATTAGTGGTGTACCAATGTTTAATTTAAGATAGTTTACGTCTGTCTGGTAGCAGTATTACCAGATACAGAAAATTTTAATTCCAGATTTTAGGGGGAAATTTTGGAAAAAATATCTGTTTTGTCTCTATTATTTCCCTCTTGTTGGCTATATCGGACCAAACGTACCAGTATCTGGAAGTCTCGTCTTTGCTCTACACAACGCACTATAGAAAGTTTCAATAGGATAATTAGGGGAAGTACAGTTGAGGTTTACAGTAGACCTTGTTCTCTAATTGGGAAGATAACTGTGATTTTTTTAAAGGTAGAATGAGATATTTTTTATTGACATGCTTACTTTATTAGATGTCATACTACTTGTAGGATATATTAGAGGGATACCAAATCTTATTTTAAGATAGTTTGTGTGTGTGTCTGATAGCAGTGTTGCCAGATACAGAAAATTTTAATTCCAGATTTTAGGGGAAATTTTGGAAAAAAATTCCCTTTTTTATTTCTATTATTTCCTTCTTGTTGGCTACATTCGAACAAACGTAGCAGTGTCTAGGAGCCTCATACTTAGCCTAAGCAGTGCACCATAAAAAGTTTCACTAGAATAATTAGGGAAAGTACAGTTGAGGTTTATAATAAACCATGTTCTGTAAGTGGTAAGAAAATGGTGAATTTGTGAGGTAGAATGAGATTTTTTTTAAAATTTCATGCTTACTTTGTTATATATCGCCATGATACTTGTAGGATATATTCTTGGAGTACTAAGGTTTATTTTTAGATAGCTTTCGTCTGTCTGATGGCAGTGTTTCCAGCCAAAACAATTAATTCCCGCTTTTAGGTGAAAAATTCGGAAAAAATTCCCTTTTCCCCTCTAATATTACCCTCTTACTGGCTACATTGAAACAATCGTATCACTACCTGAAAGCTTTCTCTTTGCCCTACAGAACGCATCATAAAAAGTTTCAATAGGATAATTAGAGAAGTTGTAGCCCCGGCATATTTGATTTTTGCTTGTGAGGCGTAAAAAGTGTCAAAATTTCATGTGTATGACAGAATTTTTTCTTTCTCTCTTTGGATGGAAGCAAGCGACTACAGGATTTCACTGTACCTTGTCAACACACCAAAGATTCTTTTTGGTGATTTGAACCCATATAGCAGGAGTGGTACTAGATACAAAAAAAATTGAAATTCGGTTAGGGATTTTTTTGTAAATTTTCACTCCTACATTTCCCTCAATAATTTCCTACCCATTGGCAACACTGCAATGCAACTTACACCAAAAAATAGTCACATCTATTTTCTAAAACACAAGGCCTTAACCATATCAATCGAATGAATGGTTTTTGAGCAATAAGTCACTAACTGGAAATGTAGGAAAACGCCAAAAATGACCTGGGGCCGAAAGGAATAATAACACAATTTTGCTAGTATATACGTATAAAGAAACAAAAGATTTGTAAGTTACGAGGGCTTCGACTCAAGTTCTGTTGATTATTTCAATAATCTGCAACGTAAATCAATAAATAATAGTTGCCAGAAAAAAAAACAGACATTTGAAAAAAAACATGAAAAAGAACGATGTTTTTTATTGAAAAAAAACTTCACAGAAAAAAAAACCGTTTTTTTACAACACTACTTTAAAGCAAGATGGGTACTTATGGTTACTTTAAAGCAAGATGGTTACTTCCGGTTACTTTAAAGCAAGATGGATACTTACTGTTACTTTAAAGCAAGATGGGTACTCACGGATACTTTAAAGCAAGATGGGTACTTAGGTTACTTTAAAGCAAGATGGGTACTCACGGATACTTTAAAGCAAGATGGGTACTTAGGTTACTTTAAAGCAAGATGGGTACTCACGGTCACTTTAAAGCAAGATGAGTACTTACTGTTACCTTACAGCAAGATGGGTACTTACTGTTACTTTACAGCAAATGGGTACTTACGGTTACTTTAAAGCAAGATGGGTATTTGCGGTTACTTTAAACCAAGATGAGTATTTACAATTAGTTTAAGGCAAGAGGGTATTTACGGTTACTTTAAAGCAAGATGAGTACTTACGGTTACTTTAAAGTAACATGGATACTTATAACACATTATGACTTGTACAACTCTTCTTACATCTAAGGGCACGGACTATCATAAACATATGGAAACATATTCTCTCTTCCTCTATCACTCCCATCTCCTTTTCTTTTTTATATACAAAATTCGGCATATTCCGTTCCAAATCTTCTATACTGTAGTTCTTGCACATCCGTAGTTCTCGCACGTCAGTGAAACTTGGCAATTACATATTCTAGAACTTGTAGAATTTTTCAGGATACATTTCGTGAAGATTGGAGATCCCAAATCCCCAACAAGGGAGATCGGTTAAAAAATCCATTTTCAAAAAAATGGAGGGAGATATACCCATTCAGTAATGTTCGATGTTCCTATTATATATATTTTCCCATTTTTATACATCATTAGCCAATGTCCTTTAGGAAATGTTCAATATTCCTATTGTATATTTCTCATTTTTATACACCATTACCAAATGTCCCCACGTGTTATGTGAACAATATAAGGCGTTGTTCCTTCTGCACCTTTTGTACAGAATTCGTCTGAATTTGAAGTCTCGCACGAAGAAATGTCTTGTATGGACATCTTATTACAATAATTGCAACTTACACTCTTTTATCATTTTCCCCTTTTCTTCCCTTTTATGTCAAATATTTAAAAAAAAGCTCAAAAACGTTATCAATCACTTTTAATAGAAAGCTCAAATTTAAATTTAATGTATGCAACCTTAAGGCATTTCGAGATATGGATATCTTATAATAATAATAATAATAATAATAATAATAATAATAATAAGAATAAGAATAAGAATAAGAATAAGAATAAGAATAATTGTATCCCTCCACCTCATTTTCTTTCCTTCTTGATCAAGTATCAAAAAACGCTGAAACATGTGTTCAATTATTTTAAAAAGGCAGTCCAAATACCAACTTTTATGATTCTAATCTTCAGGGAGTACGAAGTAAGGATATCTTATAATAATTGCAGTCCACCATTTCACACCCTACCAGGTCGAATTTCCAAAAACAAATCCTTCCTTAGTGGTACATTACGTCATATATCCTATGTACTGTCAAAATTTCAAGTTTCTACCTTAAGAGTTTTGTCTTGGCATTAATCAGTCAGAATGTATATTATCTTAAACAAAGATAGATTTCTTGGACGCCCCAAATATAGTACACTCTACTTACTAGGGATGTACTTGAACATGACCCACAAAGTGGGGATGATGTCACTGGCGTCTCTGGCATGTAAAATTTTGGGGGGGGGGACATCAAAGAAATTGATTTAAATGGTACTTCCTAGTCCAACCTGTTTATTATCTTCGATTCCATTTTTACCCTTCTTCTTACCTTCACGGATCTCCTAAGCTATATCAAGAACTCTGTTATAATCGTTTCACAGCCTGAATATTATATTCCAAATAAAAAAATATTATTTATGTTATTCTATCGTTAGTAAATAATTAACTTAGAATAAAATATTGAATATTTTGTACTTCAAAATATTGGGGGACGTGTCCCCCTCGCCCCCCCCCCGTCAGAGACGCCCGTGGATGATGTATATATTTCCTGAAAGCTTGGGTCAAAAGATCAAAACCAGTTACCAAAATTGGGGATGTCTCATGCATTCCGCTTGGGGGCAGCACATTACTCATTTTTATTAAAGTCTATAAAGTCCGTTGCAACCCCGAAAAATTTGAAATGGTCAGACAGATATGAAAACAGAAAAAAAAAAAAAAAACATGTATTTCATAATTTCAAAAGTACAACGCATCAAAGTAAAATAAATTGTCCCGGGATCCCCAACAGGTTTCCAGATGGAGTCCAACTCAAAATTTTTAAATGGAAAGGTGGGTCAACTTGCATATCGTATGAAAGTTGGTGTTAAATAAAAGAAGGCAAATCAAGTCTCGACTCTATGATAAGCCTGTGCAAAATGGCGGTTTGTCAAAATGTCAAAACAAGCGTATTGAAACATTCTAGTTTTGTTGTTTGTTTGTTTGCTTGCTTTACACCTGTCTCACCGTTTCAGATTGATAGGAGTGAGCATAGACTTTGCAATGAAGATTGTGTTGGTAATTTGACCCACCGCTATTTTCCACAGGTTTATCGTAGAAAGTCGCGACTTGATTTATCTTATTTCGTTTAACACCAACTTTCATACGATATACAAGTTGACCTTCCTTTCCATTTAAAAATTTTGAGTTGGACCCCGTTTGGGACCCTGTGGGGGACAGTAGGACAATTTATTTTACTTTGATACGTTGTAGTTTTGAAATGATGAAACGTAGGAATGCGCACGAGACAAGATTTGTGGCTGTCTCGTCTCGAAATGTGCTGTGAAAGTGATGTCTCGACTCGAAAAATGTATATTTCTCTATTGGAAGAGCCGTATCTCGACTAGAATTTTGTCAGGAAAATCCTGTCTCGACTCGTCTCGTGCGCATCCCTAGATGAAAGACATTTTTTTCTGTTTTCATATCTGTCTCCCCGTTTCAGATTTTTCGGGGTTGTAACGGACTTTATAGACACGCTTAAAGATTTTAATAAAAATGAGTAAAGTGCTGCCCCCAAGCGGAATGCATGAGACCACCCCAATTTTGGTAACCGGTTTTGATCTTACCTTGACCCAAGCTTTCAGGAAATATATACATTATCTCCACTTTGTGGGTTCAGGTTCAAGTACATCCTGGGTTAGATATACGTATATTAACAACAGTAAACAATGACTTACCTCGGTAAACAGCCATATACTCGCCAACACTTGAAAGAAGTTGTACAGTATGAGAAGAGTCTTCAGTTTGAAGGGTTTTCTGTTCTCCATATAACGAGGGCCCCATGAGTTGACAAAATATAAATAAAGAAAAATAATAGCCAATCCAGGGAATGGACTGCTGATTAAAAACCAATCATTTGTTCTTGGATCTGAAATGAAAATTTAACAACAATACATTACCTTAATATACAAGAACATTTTTTTAAAAATTAAAATTATAACGAACTCTTTGAAAACGAGTTCATATAAAATTATTATTTCGTTTTCGTAAAACTACAACGAACCATTGACGAAAAACATTGCCATGTTCTTGGCACAGCGCCGTAACTTAGATTTTTTTCTGAGGGGGCAAGCATTAATACGCGTATTTGGGCCCCCTAAAAAAGTTGTTTTTCTAGTTTTTGGGCCACCTCTTTCCAACTTTCTCTTACTCTTTATGGGCCCCGGAGCCTGTGGGCCCTTCCGCATGCAAGTTACGCCCCTGGGCCCGTTCCATACATGACAAATTAATTCAGGGGACAATATTGACAAATCTGAAAGCCATACGAATAAATATTGTTTCTAGGGTCCCTATTAGTAGACATTTCTTACTGAAATGGGCCCACGACTCATTTTTGTTTTAGTGACCTTTTGTGTGCTGTTTTGTTTATGTAATGTAGTGAACCTGCTTGATGCGTCATTTATAATTTCATGTTCGTATTGTATATGGAGTAAGACAATTTTGCCCCCTGCTCTCCCTCCACAAGTTACGCCCTGACTTGCCTAATATATTAATGTTTATTTGTTGTTATTTTTAATATTGTTTGCTATATAATTTCATTGTTATTTTAATAATGTTATTTAATATACATACTTCTCATATTAAGTCCAATTAAAATTTAAAATGATGAATTGTCAAAATTTTTAACAGTGGGTCGTTCTAATTTTACCGAAATACTTTCAGAATATTATATAATGGAATTGTTAACCAATTAAAATCTGTTTTTTTAAAAACAGTTTTTTCTTAAGCTAATAAATAGCAATTCACTGTAAGATTAAGAAAAACGTAATTCAGTCCCTGATAATAAGACTCGTCGAAATCTTGTGATGGAAGAATTTTCTATTCTCGAGCCTGTCTATTTCAGGCGTGCCCTCGGGAAAATATGTGAAAACATACTTCGGCCCCACCCCCGCAGCCCTCTTACGGAGGAAACATTTCCCGTTGCTTAGGAAAAGAAGTGAATGGCCTCTGCTATGGTTGCCAATTTAGTCATTCAGTCATTTGACCTTGACAAGCGAAGATCGTAGGCTACTTAGAATGGCCAACAAGACAGAGTACAGCAAAGTCCAGGAAATAATTCATTATGGCAACGCATTCCGCATCAAACAATTGAAAGATTTAGGCCGCAGCAACTTGTCCCTCCTCGTTCGAGGGAGGAACAGGGAAAACACACATCAGCAGCAGCGCCAAAAGGGGGCACAGTTGAAATAGAAAGACTTTAACATTCTTAGGTCGTAATGGAGGATGTTGTCTGAGAATGCGAGCCCAAGACAGCTTTAATTTAGTTCATTTACTCTTTACACAACTAGGTGGCGCCACTAGAACTAGCAGACTGGTAATAGGGTGGCCAGCTTCTTTATCTTTCGATTTTTAAAGGATAAGATAGAAACTTGAAATTAAGGAGAAAGAGCGGAGGAAAAAGACTGAGATTTTGGGTTAGGAATGTTGCCTTTATAAGATTGAAACAATGACGTAACAGGGAAAAACGGTGCCTGTGACCCGGGCGCCGGATTGCGAGGGCGCAAAATTGGGCAAATATTTGGGGCAGCGTTTTGGTTTGGTTAGTCAGGCGGCGCTAAGGGCGAGTTCTTGCCACGAGCGATAACTATCGTATTTGCGTCACTGGAATGAAATAACTTCCCTTCTCAGTTAAATAAATTGTTAAACTCCTGGCATAGCTGCACAACAACTGGATTCTTACACTTATACTTTTGAGCAGTAGCGATTTTAGCGGCTAGGCCGGGTAGGCACGGGGCCTACCCAAAAATGTTAAAAATATATACAAACGCTGAAAAATACGATAAGGAGTAAATATATTTTCCACTATTTATATTAATGGTAGATAATTATTTAGCAAATAGCATCAACTACTACTGTAAAAGTAATTTCCTAATGTGTACATGTATCCATAAGCGAGGAAGCAGGCCTACCCAAAATTAAAATCCAAAGCCGCCCCTGCTTTTGAGGTGATATATGAACAGGACATCGTTCCTTTCAGCGTTAATACTGGCTTTCAAGAGCAGAGTTCGTTACTTCTTTCTTTCAAGTAGCTCCCCAATTGTCCTCTTGACGTTAATACTGGCTTTCTAGAACGGAGTTCGCTACTTCTTTCTTTCAAGCAGCTCCCCAATTGTGCTCTCGACGTTAATACTGGCTTTCTAGAACGGAGTTCGCTACTTCTTTCTTTAAAGCAGCTCTCCAATTGTCCTCTTGAAGTTAATACTGGCTTTCTAGACCGGAGTTCGCTACTTCTTTCTTTCAAAGAGCTCCGTAATTGTCCCCAGGACGCTGGGTGGGGACCGCAATGAAAACACCAACTGCTAATCACGAACGGTAACTCATCTTTCCTCGGACAGAACCTAATGCTGTTTGACTTTTCTGACATTACGAGAAGGCGATACTCAATGCAGCTAAGACGTTGGCAGTTTGTCAGTTAATAATCCACCTTAGTAATTGCGCTAATGCCATCTTACAGTTAAGAAGCCAGTTCCCTGACAGAGTGAATCAAATATTGATAAAATATCTGGTTTATTTTCAAATGTCGACATTTTGTCTTCCATAATTACGTGCAGTATGTCCGGGTCCTGAATTTCTTACACCAAATCTGTTCAGGTTTGAGAAACAAGACTCAGACCCGAGAGACCTGAACCAAAACCGTGACTCGTTTCATCA